>NC_067157.1:8504282-8713342 GCF_903995435.1 Acomys russatus | reverse complement strand
AGTGACATTTGAATTGTGAGTAGCAATTCCTCAGGCACCTTTCAGTGCTGTGTATACAAAACAGTGTTTTGGGATAAAAGCCGATGAGCACTTTAACAAGCCAGCCATCACCGTTTTCTGGTCAGGGCTCTGCTCTCTAGAAGCCGAGTCAGAAACAGACTTGAAAAATACGCAGTAAGTGCTCTACTGAAGTGCAGAGGAATTTCATCTTATGCTTTACAATAAAGGAAATAACAAGGAAATTGTGCTGTAATTTATTTATTTATTTATTTTTATTTTTTATTTTCTTGAGATAGGGTTTCCCTGTGTAGTCCTCACTGTCCTGGAATTTACTATGTAGCCCAGGCTATCCTTGAACTCACAGAGATCTATCTACCTGCCTCTGCCTCCTGAGAGCTGGAATTAAAGGAATGTGCCACCACTGCCTAACTTACAATTGAATTTTTATTTATTAGTATTAGTATTAGTATTAGTATTAGTATTGAGACAGGGTCCACTATGTAGCTCTGGCTGCACTGGAACTCACTATATAGACCAGGCTAGCCTTGAACTCACAGAGATCCACCTGCCTCTGCCTCCCAAGTGTTGGGACTAAAGGCCTGACTACCACACCTGACTGTAGTTAGATTTTTAATTAATTTAAACAACTTGAAATATAATTTAACATTACGCCTCAGTCTCAGTTTTTCTAGTTTTGAGTTTTGTTTCTAATCTAATTAATAATTTTACTGTGAATAAAGTATACCTTGGACTTTTTTGGAGTTGGATTTGAGAGGTAAAAATAACATTTTCAAAGCCTAACACACGCTCTCTAGAATCACTGTATGATAGATAGAGGTTGAGTCTGAGGCCTTGTGTGTGCTAAGCAAGCTTTCTATCACCACGTTCTACACAGCCCTCAGGTGGACCTCTACATCAACAAATAATAACATGAGAATTTAGTTGGTAAATGTTACTGTTGCTATAGCCAGTATTTTCTCGTGTTTCATGGAAGAGCTGTATTTTAATTTTTTTTTAACTAATATATACTTTTTTAAAAACCATCTATTTATTTTTGGGGGTGCGAAGGATGTGTGCCACAGCATGCATATAGAGGTCAGAGGACCACTCGGAGGTCCTCTTCCTCCGTGTGGGTCTTAGAGATTAAACTCAGGGCATCAGGCGTGGTGGCCAGTGTCTTTACTTGCTGGGCCGTCTTGCCAGCCCTAATAGACACCTTTAAATTGAGACCTATATATGCATAAAATCTGTTTTAATCAAATCTACTCCCATTACCTCTCCTGAATCCTCCCTGACTTTTCCAACTTCTTCTGCTCTGCCGACCCCCAAACCCAGTGAGTCCCTGTCGTGTTGCTGCCAGGGAGCACATGGTGTAGGACCATCTACTGGAATGTGGTTAGCTGCCTGGGAGCACATGGTGTAGGACCATCTACTGGGATGCTGTTAGCCATGGCTGGCCCTTACATGGCTGCTGAGCAATTGTTGCTCCTGCCACATGGGTTTCAGTTCCCAGCAGGCATATGGTGGCTCACAACATTTGTATCTCTAGTTCTAAGGACTCAGATGCCCTCTTCTGACCTCAGCTAGCACCAAACAATCACATGGTGCACCTAAACACATGCAGGCAAAACACACACATAAAATAATCTCCTTAAAAATGTTAAAGAATTTAGTTGTATTGTTTTTAATTACATATATATGTATGTGTCTGCATGTCTGTATGTGCACACAAGTGCAGGTGCCTAAGGAGGCCGAAGTCACTGGGTCCCTGGACCTGGAGTTATAGGTGGTTATGAGCTACCCAGTGTGGGTGCCAGGAGCCAAACTCTGGTCCTCTGCATAAGCAGTAAGTGCTCTTAACTGCTGAGCCATCTTTCCAACCCCACTCCGTGTTTATATTTTGTAAGGATATGAGTTTCCATGTAGGAAAAAACCAAAACAAAACAAAAAAACTCCGAAGGACTTTGAAATCAGACCTAAGTTTAAACTACTACTTTTCCTCTTATTTAGACAGACAACTTAATGACACATGCCTTTAATCCCAGCTCTTGGAAGGCAGAGGCAGGAGGATCTCTGTGAGTTCCAGGCCAAGGTGTTCTATGTACTGAGCTCCAGCACAGCTAGAACTACATAGTGAGAATCTGTCTCAAAAAAAGAAAAAACAAAAACCCGACAATACTTTTATAGATCATTGTACAAGTTAAATAAGATTAACTATACAAATGCTGTGTAAATACCTAATAGTGCTCAGTAAAGCACTTGCCTGTGATTTTACATGAAAACCCCAAGCTTTCGATTTTACCAATAAAGACTCAGGAGGCAGATGGCTGTGGTGGAAACCTGTTAATTCAGAGAGGCAGAGAAAGCACCCAGCTGACCTTCCTACTCAGCTCACGTTCCAATGGAAAAGGCCTAAAGGCTCACTAGCTCAGCTGACAGCCCAGGAGGAAAAGACCAAAAAACCCCAAGGCCAAAGGCTTGCTAGCTCAAAGACCAAAAAGCCCCAAAAGCCAAGGAGCTGAAGAGCTCAAGAGCTAAAAGCCCGAGAGCTCCTTCCACCTCTCCATGCTCTCTTGAACACCCTCCACTCCAAGTCCCTCCTGCGCTTTAAGCCCTGTCAGCTGGTTTCTTCCTCCAACTCTTGTCCTAGGGCCAACTTTATTAACTCCTGTGTACGGAAAGCTCTTGGATAAAAGGTGTGTGTTAGGGCCTGAACCACACCTTAACCACCTGTTTACAATAAACAAAGTTCTTGGACTAAGGGTGTGTGCTAGGGCTCAAACTGCACCAAACAAAAGACAAGTTTTTATAGTCCACAGTCTTGGGGATCACAATGGAATCAAATAGCCTGCAGCACTTGCCTATGGTTTCCCTGGGGGACGTGCTGCACACCGATGACACTACATGATTTGGCTCTTCCTTTTTCTTTGCTCTCTTTGTGAGTCAGGCCTTACTACACAGTCTGTATGTAGACCAGGCTGATCCTGAACTCACAGGCCCATCTGCCTCCTGAGTGCTGGGGTTTGCCTGTTGATACACCCGTCTCACATTGCTTCCCAGCGTCTTTATCTTTGTGAGTCTTGAGTTACCTCCTGGCTAGATAGTGATGTCTTCCAGCTTAGGGGCTTCGTCTCCTTCGTCTTGTGCCGCTGCTCTGAAGATTGGGTTTGTAGGCAGAGTCCTGGCTATTTGACGGGAGTTTACGAAGTGGTGTATTTCGCGGTGAGATGTCTCTGTGAAATGATGCTTAGGTTCTTGAGTGAGTCCTTCGGCTGCCATGAGAAGCAGAAGTGTGACTTCACAGTCAAAAGTGGGGCGAGCCTCCTTACGTGAAGGAACCTTCCCCTTCAGTACCCCAAAACCCCAGGCTTCAGCATGTGTTGTTGTCCTTAAAACTACCTTCCTGAGTCAGACTTCATACTTTTCAGAGGCCCATCACTTTAATCTCTGCTAAGCGACCATTGATTACTTCCAACTGTTGAAAAAGGCCAAGTTAAAGCAGCCGCTTAGAAGAATATCAACACGATGCCCAGCACTGATCTAATTCACCTCTCCTCTTCAGTAATCCCACACACTACCTCCGCATTTGCTGTAAAGAAGATGCCGTTCGGCTAAAAAGAGATTAGCTACTTAAACCTCAGCACCACAGGCCGAGAACACTAACGCCTGGTGCCGCTTTGTGTTTCGTCGGAAGGTCCAGCAGTTAAATGATACGGTGCTGTCACTTCCTCCTTTGTAATCGAGATGGCTTCACTTAGGATTAGAGCTCCCCAGCTGATTTCCCTGACGGAACACCTGAAACTGCAAATGTATGTCTTAGGGTGCTGTCCGGCAGCGCTAACCACCACAGATTAGAGCCTACTGACGCCATCAAATTATGCTGCCCCTTGTGGGCCCTTCTCTGCTCTAAGGCTGATGGGAAATTTCTTACCGTGTAGCTGAGGGAAAGAAAATGGAAAGAGGACTTGGGCACGCATCTGGGCAGTTGCATTGTGATGCCAGAGATGAAACAGGGCGATTAACACAAGTGCCCTATGCCCGCTCTTCACCAAGGTCAAGCTCTACTTCTTCAACGCAGCATTCTAGACTGTTCTAGCCCCACTCTTCTCCTTTTTTTGAACTCCAGTTATAACTAGACTTCTCCCTCCCTTAAGATTGGTTAATTGCCAATTTATATGATTTTTACATGGGCTTCTCTTCAGTTCCAGCACAAGCCCTCAGAGATCACGGGTAAATACTGCATGGTCTTGACTGAGGAAATGCCTCTGTGTGCTCCATTATGACTTTTCCTGGGAGGGTTGAGGTGGGGAAGTTGTTCCAGCCAAGAGGATGGCACTCCTGTCCCTGGGATATGGTCTTTTCTCAGGAGCATGTTCCATCCTTATGGTCCATAGCATCCAGGACCACACATCAGCGGATGCGTTCATGCACTTGATGATCCATTCTTTCAATATAAATTTATTAAATACCTATTATGTGGGGGAGTCTGGATTGTTGAGACTAAGAACGGGCAGAAATTAAGCAAAGTAAGGCTGCAGAGATGGCTCAGAGGTTAAGAGCACTGTCTGCTCTTACAGAGGATTCTGGTTTGGTTCCTAGCACCCACATATTGGCTTCGTCAGTTCCATGGAATCCAGTAACCCTCCTTCTGGCCTTGGTGGGCTTCTGCACACACATGATGAGCATACATATATGCAGGTAAACACTCATGAAGCACATAAAGTAAAAGTAATAAAATCGGGTTGGAGATATGTCTTGGAAGTTCACTGGCTCTTCTTTTAGAGGACCTGGGCTTGATCCCCAGCCCCCAGCAGTGCACAGAGATACACATAAACAAAATGTAAAATAAAATAAAAAATTTAAGTGATAGTAATACTAATACTAACTTAAAAGAAATGAAGCAAAGTTTAGAAGCACCAGAGAAAGAAATGTTCTTTTCTGACCTTGTCTTTTGAAGTCAGCTGTGGACCAGCAGAAAAGTCGACTTAATTTTTTTTAGTGGGCTCTCTCATCCCTTCCCCACACTTCAATCGCACTGTACCCTGGCTTTTCCAGGTGGGAGATTAAGGTGTAGGGTTTTGCTGTGGGAAACTGGTTTGTTCAGGTTGCCACAGGGCAGGTAGCCTTGCCAGGTTGGATGGAGGTCAAGTGTGCACTTCTAGATACAGTTGTATTTGGGCTGGGACTCTGTCAGTGGGGGACATTGGCATTACCTTTTCTGCTCAGGGAACTGAGTGATTGACAAAACAAGATAAGGGGTCAGGGGGACTTGCCTTGGGTTCCACCCCCCCACCCCTACCTCAGCTAGATTGGCTTCAAATTGTAGGCTTTGTCTGCCTCCCGCAGGAAGACTGGAGTCTGGCCTGACCTCCCTCTGAACTGGACCTTTGGAGAAAGGTGAGTCACACTCTGGGTAGTTGTAGACTCAGCAGTGATGGTCCCATGTCCTTGCTGCCGTCCCTTTCCTGCTAGACTTATAGAACATACCAGAATAATGCTCACATCACGTCATGAAGAGAGACGTCACACACACATTATTCCTTGTGTGTAGGAATTACGACAGTGAATCTGACTTATCTAAGTAGTGGGACATCAGTGGCAGAGCCACGCAAGGACGCCCAGGCTAGGCCTCTCTCATTCATGAAGGCTTTGCTCCCTCTTCTCATGCTTCTCTTCCTATGCCTCTCTGCCATCTAGTCTATCTCCCTTGACAGGGTCACCTTGTAGGCATAAGGTTACTGTGTGATTCAAATGCTGATTTCTGTACCTGCCCCCATGTCTGGTTGCAATCTTTGTTCTGAGAACCTCTTGTCTCAATGTGTAAAAACTGCTCCCCAGTTGTCCCCTGATATGGCAATAAAGCAGCTTACAGCCAATAGCTGAGAAGGGAGAGGATAGGGCTGGGCTTCCTTCCAGCCAGAGAGGGAGGAGTTAGAGGAGGAAGTAGGGGATTTAGCCTCAGGCAGAGGCCCAGCAGAGAGAAGGGAGATTCAACTGGAACAGAGACTGCCAGAAAGTGCAACTATCTCAGAGATTTACTCTAGAAGAAAGCCAGACTAGCTTAGAGGGTTAGGGATAGAATCAAAACTGCTCAGTTGTTACACTGTGAAGCTTGTTAAAATAATATAATAGGGGCTGGAGAGATGGCTCAGTGGTTAAAGGCACTGACTGCTCCTCAGGACATCTTGAGTTCAATTCCCAGCAACCACATGGTGGCTCACAACCATCTGTCATGTGATCTGATGCCCTCTTCTGGTATGAAGGTGTACATGCAGGCAGAGCACTGTATACATAATAATAAATTAATTAATTAAAAAATGTATAATAGAATCTCAATTATTTGGGTGATAGCAGGGTTAAGAGAAAAACTGAGAAACAAACACAATTATATAAAAATCACTTTAACACACCTCACTGATTTTTCTTTCTCTTACAATTTCTAAAGCAAAACTTACCACCAATTAAGGAAACCAAAGAACAAAAATTTAAAAGTGCAACTTGTTTTTTTTTTCAATGCTCACCTAAACATTTTTTTGTTTTTATTTTTATTTTTAAAATTTTCTTGGAGATAGGGCCTCACTCTGTAGCCTTGGCAGGGCCTGGAACCCAGAAAATAGACAAGGCTGATCTTGAATTCATAGAGATCTGCCTGCCTCTGCCTCCGGAGTGCTGGGATTAAAGGTATGCACCACCATGCCCAGGCCTTCTCCTAAACATGCAATCTGTTCATAGTTCACTAATAAATATGTATTTCTTAGATTCCAGTCTTTTCCAGAATTCATCCCATTGAACTGACTGAACTCATAGAATGTCATCAAGCCCTATAGGGAGAGCAGCATCCTCCTGCTTCCGGCTTGTGTTCCTTCTTCTTCTTCTTTCTTTTTTAAAAAAAAAAATTTAGGTAATTTATTCAGATTACGTCTCAATGGTTATCCCCTCACTTGTATCTTCCTGTTCCCTCTCCTTTCCTCTTTCATCGTATTCCCTAGGTCTGTGGCAGAAGGGGACCTCGCCCCTCAAGATCACAGCCTATCAGGTCTCTTCCTGGCAGCCTGCTTACTCTTCCTCTGAGTGTCACCAGTGTTCCTTCTTTTTCATTACATCTTTTCTTCTTTCTTCTTTCTTCATTCAGACTTGGTTTTGCTTACAAGAGGCAGAAACCCAACTTAGGCTAGCTTGAGCACAAAGGAGATTTAATGGAAAGCCTGGGAATGTACCTAGTTTCTAGTTTTTCTAGCCTTAGGAACTGCAGGTGATCACCACCTGTGCCCTCTGCCCACTTGTCTGTGTCACAGTCACTATTCCCTACACAATGCCACCTTGGAGTGTGCATCCCACTCACAGGCACACACTCTCCCGGTACTAACAACAGTGGCTGTTGGTTTGTATTCGCATACTTCCAAAGACCAAGTCTCTCCTCCTCTACCTCCAAATGGAAATCCAGAAATGGGCACTAATTGGTCTAGATTGGGGAGCTTCCTCATTCCTGGATCATTCACTGTGCTCAAGGGAATGAGGAATTAGGATTTGCTGTTTATACCACTGCTGTCCACATGCAAGCCCACTCATACCCACCCCATACCCACACCCACACACACCCATACATAGGGAGGGAGGGAGGGAGAGGGAGAGAGAGAGGGGGAGGGAAGAGGGAGAGGGAGAGAGAGAGAGAGAGGAGGAAGGGAGGGAGGGAGGGAGAGAGAGAGCTCTATGATCAGAGAGCAGGGTACCACAATTGGCATAGGAACAAAATCCCTACGAAAGGAAATTAAAAATAAAAATAAAATTGACAGATTCTGACTTTTTATTATGTATATGTGTGTTTGTGTGTATATACACATGTGCCATGGTTGTATGTGTATTTGTGGCAGCCAGAGGACAGTTTGCAGGAGATGTTCTCTACTTCCACCATGTGGGTCCGGGGGCTTGAACTCAGGTCACCAGGCTTGGCAGCAAGCACCTTTACCTGCTGAGCCTTGTTGCCAGGCAGAGAAACACTGTCTCACTATCCCTGCCACAGTCAGGGTTGACTTCTGTATTGTGTGGATCAGGTCCCTGTGCTGTCTGTGACTCTTTATACCTATTGTGTACCTCTCTTGTGGTCACCTCTGTTCGAGCCTGTCTGCTCCATGCTGCCGTCTCCAGTTTCCTCCTTTCTCCATCCTTTAAATACTTTCCAAGTTAGGATTATGAGAACAAACCTCTGATCTCACTTGCTTATCTGCTTAGCAATATTCCAGCAGTAAGGATTATGAGGCGGCCATAATGCAGGAGGAGGTGCTTTCCAGACAGATGCCATGGCTACTAGCTGAATCCATGCCCTCGTTGTATGATGTGAATATCAGGCCACTGAGTTGGGTTGTTCCTGTCTCTCATGGGGGAAGTGCAATACATCATTGTCGCAGACATGAGGATAAGTCATAGAGGTTTTGCTTGACAAAGTTCCAGAGACCTCCGACTGTCCAACATGATCTCTAGACATCCAGAGCAGCTGTTGAGGCTTCACTTGAAAAAGTTCCAAAGATCTCCAGCTGATCACCACTGCCCCTAAATATTATGTATGGTCCAGGTGTAATGTTGTTTAGAAATCTGCTATTTCTCCTAAAACTGTTTTTCTCTTTATTTCTCAGCCCTTAGGAAATTCACACAGGGAAAACTTTCTCCCACAGGGACTGTGAAAGAGGGCATCTGGCCAAAGGCTTGAGACAATGATAGAGGTTTTGTTCTGGCTGTGAGCACCCAAACAGAAACTGCATGTAAGTTAAGACCTAGACCTAACAGTACCTGGCTAGATACTGTTACCTGTAAAAACATTTCCTTAGAGTCTGCTTGGATAGCATACCTATTGGTTTGGGACTGGAAGTAACTCAAGTTTTTTCTTTATTAGAGACCATTTAGCTCAAGCTCTGTTGCTATGACAATCTCGTAAATATATTGGCTTTAGCCCAGGGAAATTTATGATTAAACTTCCTGAGTTTTGTCTAAGAAGTAATAAGCAGGTTATGCTGACCGTTGTTTGGAAATCAATTGATTTTCATTGTATGATTTGTTGCAGGTTACAGAACTTTTTGTATTTCCTTGTTACTCTGTTGATTTTTGATTGCCCTAGTGATTGTAAATATGAAAAAAAAATCATGATGTAATCTGTAATGGAAAAAAACGAACTTCATTTCAACAAAATACTGGGGTTGGCTCAAGGAGAAAGGGCAAACAAGTAACAGACATGACAAAGTAAGCTAGAGTGAGATGGGGAACAGCAAGAGAGATAGATAGATGGGCAACAAGCAAGAAAAAAATTAAAAAGATGGATGACAACAAGCAAGGAGATAGCAAGATGGGCAAGAGCAAGAAGAGAGAAAGATGGGGAACAGCAAGCAAGGAGATAGAAAGATGAGCAACTGCAGGCAAGGAGATAGTTGGATAAAAAGACAGCAAGCAAGCGAGCAAGGAGCAAGGAGTCAGACAGACAGCAAGCAAGACACAGCCGGAGACAGAGAACCAGAAATAAAGTTCTCCTGGGCTTTGAGACCTTCAGCTTGTACCACATATGCCTGAGTCTCTGAGTATTTCTTTTTCCTCTGTTCCTCAACCGCTCAACAACTAATTCCTCTAGTTAGTTGTGCAACCAACGGTTGGTTTCCCTTAACCAGCCGTTCACCGCCTGCTCAGTTTTCCCCACCGCGGATCCGCCTCTCTTCTCTCCTCTTCTCCGTGCCTGGAGCTGGTATTGGGGAGCAGCACGCCATTCTAGTTATGACTGATGCTAGCTAGAGTTGTCTCAATTTGTGCCTTGGCTTCTCAGTGTGTCCAGGCTGTGGCAGCCATCAAAGGCAAGGTCTGCTGCCTGCTACACATGAACGCTGTGCTCAGTACAGAACGTGAGGTGGGGGCTGCGCAGGACATGGCATATCTTTCCGGTTCTTTTGCTTTGACACCATACCACCTCTGAGAGGCTGGAAATCATCTGAAAATGTCCCCTTCTTCCTGGAATGACATGGATTTAAGAACACAGAACATAATAAAAGACCTTCTTTGCCTCTTTCCTGTTAACTTTGTGCAGCGGAGTTGGGAGCTTCCTGTGGCAGAGTCTGCTGGTTACTCCCGTTATCACTCTCGGCATCTTCCCTGGCTAAAGCTCCAGCTGGACACACGGCATTGCAGAAGAAGCACAGGGCTTCCAGCTGCCCTTATTCATAGGGCAGTATCTGAATCTATACGATGCACAGAAACGTAGAATGGCCGCTTCCAGGATCCTTGTCTAAAGAGAGAGTTCTTGTAGGCTCTCTGCCTCCCCTCCCTCCCTCCCTTGCTGCTTGCCGTGGCTCTGACAGGATGGTGACTTACTTTGAAAGAAAGGATGATGGCTAGACACAGCAGAGCAACAGAACAGGTGCCTTGGTCCGAGACACCACGTGCCCCATCATCCTTGCCCCATCTCTGTCCCGCCACCACCACCCCACCACCCTGGGATGCTCAGTCCGTTTTTATTTGGGACAAGAGCACATTCCCATCTCGATTTTATTACTGTTGTTTGGGGGTTTCATTCATTCACCACGAAACCTAATAGCAACTGATGCAGCATAATTTAGGTGGAGCAAATGAGAGGCGGAAGGATTATTTTTCACTGTGGGAGGAGCCATTGTGTTGTTGGCTCAGGATGGGTAAGTGTGTGATAGCTGGGCATGAAGCATTGTAGTGGAAGTGCTAGTTTCTTTAAAAAGCTTAGTTAAGTTATGTAAATATGATTTTGTTTTAATCCCAAGTGTGGGATATGGGGCTGTCTTCATTTATCCATAGCTGACAATTGTCTCTTGTGGCTCAGAGAGGGGTGTGGCCTTTGCCAGCTGCAGTTAGTGGAATTCTGAGGACTCAGAAAGGGTATAAATATCAGAGCCTGGAGAGAGGAAAAGGGTACTCCAAGAAGGAAGGAGGGTGCTGCTGGCTCATCTGTTGAATGATTATTAATATTTAATATTGATATATCATTTAAATAAAAATCAGCAGTTACTCCTTAACTAAAATAACCACACAAAAAGATTAGGATCCATTTAATTATCCTCAAGCACAATGCTGTGCAATAATTATTCCATTCTAAACCTCCATGCTAGTGTAATTTCCTCCCATTCATATTTCCCACATTCTACTTGCTTCTACTTATATCCTAGGTCTGGGTCATTCCTCCTGGTGCTTCTTGGTCCTCTCCATGTACTGTTGGCTTTGTTTTTTAACAATTAGACTTTATTATACAATCTAACTATCCTATACAAGAGGGGAAAAGGGTTAAAGGGAAACAAGAATAAACCTTCTGGTATCTGTTCCACAGGACAGATCCCCAGGTGTCTCTGGCCTGCACTCTGGTCCAGCCTGTAAGCTGGTTATCTCCCAAATCCACATGCCTGTAGCCTCTCCTCTCCTCTCTACCTGCGTCTCTCTCTAATCTACCTTTTATTTTATAAACCTATATACTCCCCTTCTTCCCCCCTTTTCCTTAATATTAGATGGGATAGAAAGATAAGAAAGAAAGAAAGATAGAAGAAAGGAATCTCTTAATGAAACTTTTATTAATTTATAGCTAACCCCCTTAGGCAAAAATGAGCATTGGTAACCCACCAAAACCACCCACTCCACCTACTGGGAATGGGGGGCGTTGTGGTTTTTTTTAATTATTTTATGTTATTTAAGAGAAAAACATATTTTGGTTACCCTAGACAAATAATATATTGGCCAAGCACTGGAAAAGCTAGTTGTTTCTGGTTTTGTCCAGTCTTTTGGGGATTGATCTTTTTGGCTAGTCTTTTTATTGTTAATATGTATGTAATTTTTTGAGGAAACAGTAGCACCAGAGGCAGAGGTTTGGTCTTTATCATTGTCCTGTTTTTTGTTTTGAAAGTAAGCAAACTTTTGAAATCATTAATATAGGTATATTAGTACATATATAATTTTTTAAGGAAACAACGGTTGAGGTACTTTGTTTGTGGTGTCAGAGGCATTTTGGGGTGTTAAATCACCCAGGTTGTCTGTTTTGTCTTTATCATTGTCCTGTTTTTTGTAAATAATACAGGGCTCTGCCTGTATGTACACCAACAGTCCAGAAGAGGGCATTAGTTGTCCAAGCTGTATGAAACAATGTCAAGTTGTAAGAACCAGGTAACTTAAGATTTATTTGTTAAATGGTCAGATCTAATCTTTATAAGTTTTACTGGTAACTATATTTCTTTACTTTTTGTGGAGACATACATATACCCACGACCCTATCTCAAAACTATTGTAGGTTTTTATTTTATACTTGACAAATCTTTGTAGAATATTGGTTGTCCCAGCTCCTTAGGTTTCTTTCTTTCTTTCTTTCTTTCTTTCTTTCTTTCTTTCTTTCTTTCTTTCTTTTTTAATCACCCAATGTCTCTCTGCAGTTATTGTCCCTTTATCATTAATGTTAAGAAAATTTAGAGGCGGGCCTTGAGAGATGGCTCAGAGTTTAAGAGTCCTGACTGCTCTTCCAAAGGTCATGAGTTCAATTCCCAGCAACTACATGGTGGCTCACAACCATCTCTTCTGGCCTGCAGGCAGAATGCTGTATACATAATAAATAAATAAATTAGTAAATTTTAAAAAAGAAAATTTAGAGTCAACAAAGTATTATTTAATCGGTCCCTGGGGGTCTTTACCCTTTCCTTTTGTTTAATAAGTATTTTTTTAAAGGTACGATTAGCTCTTTCCACAACTGTTTGTCCGGTGGGGTTGTGAGGTATACCAGTAACATGTTTTATATTATAATACACAAACGATTTTTTTTTTTATCTTAAGGGACACATATGCAGGGGCGTTGTCAATTTTAATTTGTGTAGGTATTCCCATAATTGTCATTGTTTCCAGTAAATGAGTAATCACACAGTCAGCCCTTTTAGAACTTACGGCAGTTGCGCGTTGAAAACCTGAATATGTATCGATGGTATGATGCACGTACCTCATCTTTCCAAATTTTGTAAAATGAAACATATCCACCAGTAAAATTTTATCTCTTTTGGTAACTCTAGGGTTAATTCCAGCAGGTAAGAGGATTTGATTATATAAGGAACATGGAGGACACTTATTAATTATTTTTCCTGGCTTGTTGTCAAGTGACAGAGAATCTTTTCTTCAACCCCTTACCATTAACATAACGTTTTTAATGAAATTTTGAGGCTTCAAATATATTACCTATTAATACTTTGTCGATCTTTTCATTTCCTTGTGTAAATGGACATGGTAAACCTGTATGGGATCGAATATGAGTAATATACAAGGGATAGTTTATGTTTCTCATGACCTGTTGCAGTTCTATAAATAATGTAGTTACTTTTGAGTTATCAGGAGTAAATTCAGCAGTTTTTATATGCAAAACAACTCTTTTAGCATATTGAGAGTCAGTAATTATATTAAGAGAGTCAGGAAAATCTAACAATACCATAAGAATTGCATACAATTTTGATTTTTGAACTGGTGTAAATGGGCTTTTAATCACCTTAGTCATTTTATCAGACTTATAACCAGTCATACCCAATTTATTTGCATCAGTGAAGAAGGTGGGTGCCCCTGAGATTGGTGACCTCTTTAGTGTATTTGGAAGGATCTAATTAGTTCTTTTTATAAACTGTATACATTTGTTTTTTGGGTGTCTATTGTTAATATCTCCCAAATAGTTACTACAAGCTCTTTGTCAATCTTTATTAACAAGGCTGTAATATGACATTGTTCAATCACTCCATCTTCAGATTGAATTTGTTCTCCTAAGTTAGTGTACTGTCCTTTACCAAGCAATTGATCTCTATTAATATTTATTTTCCATGTTGTATTTTTTTTGTTGTTCTATTTTTACACCCTCTGTTAACCACTATGATAACCACTGTAACTGTTGTGCTGTTTCTAATACTGCTGAAACTAAATTTTTTTCAATTTGGGGGAACAAGTCTATTTTGTGTGGCCCAGCTGTTTAACACTTGTTTAACGAAGGCAGAGTGTATATCATACTTGATGATGAATTCTTTAAAATGTTTTAAAGCCATCATGTCTATAGCACGATAGGCCATTTCATTATAACCCTCAGTACCATTTTGCATGAGCACGTGTCTTACAGTGACTGGAAAAGCTGAAGGTGTCTGGGCGACTCTGGACGTGTCCCCCACCAAGACATTTTTCTCCAAAGACCCTTTGGTCTGTCTGCTTCCTTTTCCTCTGGTTTCTGACCTTCTCCACCCATTTTAACCAAAGGTGTCTTTTGCTTTTACAGCCCTTCTACTGTTTTTTTGTTTTTTTTTTTTGTTTTTTGTATTTTTCCCATTTGTTCAGTCAAATCAGTAATTCTTTTCAAAAGAATAGAGCTTATTGACTTTTCCATTTTTTCCTGGCTTTCCGGTCTCTCTATTTTCTATTCTTCCTCACTCTCGTTTACCAAATATGCTATTTGCTTTCTCATCCTTATGTTTTCTTTTCTCATTTTTTCCATCTGTCCAGTCAAATCTATAATCTTTTCCAAAAGGATAGAATTTACTGACTCTTCTAGCTTTTTTTGTCTTATTAGCCTTTTTTTCTAATTTTTTTAAAGAATGAAATACAATAAAAGAACAACAACAACAAAACCAAAACCAAAACCAAAACCAGAAAATTCCCTCTAAGTATAAAGCAGAAAAGAGTTTTGCAATGGTAGTTGTGACTTTGCTGATACCCTGAAGCAGCATTTCTGTATCTTCCAATTTTGAATCTTCCCTCATACCATTAGAACTTACAGAACCCACTGGGCCCATGTTGGGCACCACTTGTTGGCTTTGTTTCTTAACAATTAGACTTTATTATACAACCCAACTGTCCTATACAAGACAGAAAATGGTTAAAGGGAAACAAGAATAAACCTTCCAGTATCTGATCCACAGGATGGATCCCCAGGTGTCTCTGGCCTGCACTGTGGTCTGGCCTATAAACTGGTCGTCTCCCCAATCCGCACGCCTGTAGCCTCTCCTCTCCTCTCTGCCTGCATCTCTCTCTCTCTCTCAGGTGGGTGCAATGGCCAGTCCTCTCTGGCTCCCTCCTCCCATCGCGATTAGAAACACAGTAGCCCAGCTGGTCCATTAAGTCTATCACAGTGTCAGTCTCAGTGGGGTATCCATGTTGTTCCCAAGTGTCTTCACCTGGATAAAGCTTACAATCCTTCCCCTTTCCTTCCTGCTCTTTCTCCTCCCCTCACTGGCCCAGGATGTCCCACCCTATTCTCTGTTACTGCCGAGTATTGGCTAGTTGGTTTTTATTGACAACACAGAGGACAAATGATGACATGTTTACAAAACTTGAGACAGGAGCTACTTAGAATGAACATTACAATGCAATGTCTGAACCAAAACTAGATAGTGGGGCAGAGAAATCAGCATTTGAACGAACAAGGGTAAACTATAGGGTTCACAAGAACATTATGTCACTATTCATCCTGCTGCTGCATTTGCAGTTTGTTGGTTTGAGGGACTGCTGGGTAGCCAGATGACTGAGATTGCTCCAAAGAACCCAGTGACCTCACCAGCTGGAAGTAGTATAGATGCCTTCATCCCCTTTCCCTTATCATCTTCTTTCTCTCCTAGCTAGTGTTGGGGGTGGTGGTGGAAGGAAGGTAGAGGTATAAGAAACCAAAATAGAATAGAGTTAAAAAAAAGTAGTGCCAACAGAGCATGGGCAGGGTTCAAAGTTAGGAACTAATTTGTGAGAGTTGGTTGGAACACTGGCAATTCCTACAAGCAGCCTTGGCCATGGTTTTTGCATCGTCTTCTGTCTTCACACGAGTCACTCATCTGCCAACACTAATTTCTTGAGCCACCATATTCATATTGGTAACATGATAATGATGTGCTTGGCTGTTAGTTTCATGAATAAGAAACACTAAACAATTAATAGAAAGAAAGACAGATATTAACAGTAAATATATAAGAAATCCAAATCTCTGAGTTCTCTAGATTTCAGGAATGGTGTGAATAGAACATTTTCTGGGTAAGGGTTATGATCAGAGTACTGGTAAGTGCACCTCACAGGTAAGAGTGATCTGGATAATGGGCTGGAAGGATGGCTCCGGGGTAGGAGTATTTGCTGTGTAAGCATGAGACTTGAGTTTGGATCCCAGCATCCATCTGGAATGGCAGGCGTGGCCCCCTTTGCCTGTAATACAGTGCTGGGAGTGGGGTGGAGACAGGAGGATAATGGGGCTTTTTGGCCACCACCCTAGTTCCTTGTTCACTAAGAGACCCTGTCCCAAAAGAATAAGGCAAAGAGTGATAGAGCAGGACACCCAACACACATGTCATACACACGCACACACACACACACACACACACGGGGGTGGGGTCCTGTATTATATAGTCAGAGACCTACAACCTCTGCTCACCGCCCCTCTCCATGAAGTCACAGATACCACCACAGGAGTCTAGGGGAATTGTCAAGGTAGCTGGTGAGTCTCTGTCACTTTAATTGGGACAGAGGCCTTTGGCTTACACTTCCTGGTATAATCTATCCTTCTCGGATCTCTGATGCTGCTTATGTCTAACTGCAGTCCTATCAGTTTAGCAGCAGCTGCCTGGTCATTGCATTTCATATACAAAAACCACACCTTGGTTTATCTAGAGCTATTAGGTTTCCTGGTGAGAAAGATAAACTCACAAAGACAGGTTCCAGTGTAGCCTCTTACTATTCTTTTATTTATTTAGAGGAACTTGCTTTGCAGTGACTGCTCTCAGCAATCAACCACTTATGTTTCGTAATAAATGACTGGATAAAAAAATAGAACTAAAAAATAATACATGAATGCAAAAATTAAGTTTTAACATATCCATCAACAGAGTTCAGAAACTTAAAAATGCTTCTCATCATGCTGAAAATATCTGCCATATATATGTGTATATATTCATACATATATGAATATATCATACACACATATACCCATACACACACACACACACACACACACACACACACACACACACACACACACACACAGAGCCCTCTGCACAAATAAAAAATGTTTCTAACCTCAAAATCGTTTCTGAGTACCCAAGTTTTTACTATGACTCAAAGATGTTAGTCTACCCGGTCAGTTTACTAATCTCTCTTGTAACTTAAAAAAAAATGTGTGTAAGTCACGCAGCAAGGACATATGCTCAACCACGTTCATAGCATCCTTATTCATAACAGCCAGAACTTGGAAACAACCTAGATGTCCCTCAGTTGAAGAATGGATAAAGAAACTGTGGTACACTTACACTATGGAATGCTACTCAGCTATTGGAAACAAGGAAATCCTGAAATTTGCAGACAAATGGATGGAACTAGAAATGATCATCCTAAGTGAGTTAACCCAGACCCAGAAAGATACACATGGTATATACACACTTATAACTGGACACTAGCCCAAAAGAGATGTCCCCTAAAAGTCTTCACTTAGCCAGAGATTGGAGTAGATGCTGTGACTTCCCTATTGGGACTCCAGGTGAGAGAGGTAAGGGAGAATGGGGGAAATAGAAGGATCCAGAGGGTCCTAGAAACCTACAAGAACACCATTAAGGTTGGCGGATCAGGACCCAAGGAGGTCAGCTCAAACTACTGTACCAACCAAGGACAATGCATGAAGTAAACCTAGAACCCCTATCCAGATCTAGCCAATAGACAGGACATTCTCCACAGTTGTGTGGAGAGCAGGGACTGACTCTGACATGAACTCTGGTGCCCCCTTTTTGACCACTTCCCCTTGGTGGGGAGGCCTGGTAGCACTCAGAGGAAGAGTAAGCAGGGTACCAGGATGAGACCTGATAGGCTGTGATCATATGGTGAGGAAGGAGGTCCCCTTCTGTCACAGTCCTAGGGGAGGGGAATAGGGTGAAAGAGGGAGGGGGGATGGGAACATACAAGTGAGGGGATAACAACTGAGATGTAATCTGAATAAACTATTTAAAATTTAAAAAATCCTATAAGCTTCAGGTTCCTTAAGTTCCTAAACTTTAACTTCTGTCCCTAGTCTGTATCTGTCTCAGCAGGTTTCCACTTGGCTGACAGACACCATCCAGCAATCAGTTAAGGATGGCAAACTGCTCCAAAGGCGATCTACACCATGCCAGTCCCGGGTAGCCATACAAAACCAGAGAGCCCTGGACTTCCTGGGGGCTGATGTGAACCAGTCCAGCCAGTAAGATTGCTCCTTGTCTGTTCAGATGCTTCTGATGAATGCTTCATTGCCCAAATCCCCTCCTGGCCTTTGACTAACATCCCAGCTTTCCTGGGCCCTAACAATGGCATCCCAATTTCAGCTGAGAAGCAGTCACAGGAGAGAGTACATCACTCCTTACCCTAAACAAACGGCTGGGGTGTTAGGTCTAAGGAAGTTCCCAGGCAAGGGGAACAAAATGGCTGCGTAAAGTTCTATTAGCACACCAGGACCATAGTGGCAGTCAAGCTCCTCCATTATCAAAAAGGTACCTATTAAAACTAAATGCTCAAGCCGGGCGTGGTGGCGCATGCCTTTAATCCCAGCACTTGGGAGGCAGAGGCAGGTGGATCGCTGTGAGTTCGAGGCCAGCCTGGTCTACAAAGTGAGTCCAGGATGGCCAAGGCTACACAGAGAAACCCTGTCTCGAAAAACAAAAAATAACAAACAAACAAACAAACAAACAACAACAACAACAACAAACTAAATGCTTGGGCCAACAGGAGAGAAGCAATTGGTACCAGTCCCTGTTCAACTGGCCATGCTGGCTAACTAACTATCTTTGACTCGGCCTCTGCAGGCTCCCTAATCCTCCTCCTAATATTCCTCATGATCGGATGTTCTGGTGCACTGCAAAATTTGTTTCCCATCAGATAGAATATGTTAAAATACTTGCTCTCTGTTGGTATTCAGCAGCTAGACATGGAAATTCCACATCCAGCATTTGACAGGAAACACAAGACAAAGTGAAGAATGAGAAACCAGCCAGACTTCATTTTGTTGTCAAGAGCCATTTTGATACTCTACTTCAGTTAGGTTTTTGTTTACTGTAAAACTTATGTTTCTGTTCCTGGGAATTGGGCTGTGCCCTGCCCTGTATCCATAGAATGTTCTGTAACATCCTGGTCTTGCTTCTGTAGCCACGCTTGCTTGCAGAATCCCCCACCCTATGGTTTTGTCCTATAAAAGAGGCTTGAGAAATTGGCTTCAGGGCTGATCTCTTGAATTCCTGCCTTAGGGAGAGACAACGCTGGGCCAGCTGTGCTGCGCACAGACTCAAGCTTGCTTTGATTAGGGCCACAGTTTGGGGTCAGCGGCCTTTTTCTTCGGTCAGTGGGATTAACATCATATGCATACATAAAAGTAAAAGCAAATCTTTAATAAAAATATGATAGTGAAGTTAAATTATAGATCTTTTTTGTGGTTAAGTCATTTAAAAATATGTATTTATTTACTTCCTGTGCTAAGTGTATGTAGGTGCACCACAGATACAGTGGAGGCTAGGAGAAGGAGTTGGATCTCCCAGTGCTGAACAGGCTGTTGTGGGTGCTGGGAACTGAGCCCAAGTCCTGTTAGGGTTCAGGAATAGCCACATATTAACCACTCCAACACCAGACTCAGATTAATGGAAGTTTATTTGAACTCTGGACAAATCTGAACATAAACTGGACATAAAATAACATAAACTGACCGATCAGGGCCATAATCTGGGCTCAGGAGCCAGACTGTGACATCGTTCTGCTTCTAAGGCAGGATTTTTATAAGAAAAACTGTCACCAAGTAACATTTTGGTAACAAAACCATAACCAGGGAATAACCAGGTATCCAGGTATAGGAAGCAACATTACATCATTTTAACTAGCTAGACAAAGCATTTCTAACTGAGCTTTAGTTTGATTGGCTCTGTAGTTAGGGGACTTTACAGAGTGTCCAGGTAACAATGTATACAAACTTCAAGAACTAAAACCATAGAGACTTAGTCATTGGAAGGCAGAGCCTGAAAACTTCAACTTAATTTCCCCTTATAATTAAGAGTATGGCTTCTGATATGCTAAGAGCAAAGGCTGGTGTTAGCAGAGGAGCCACAGTTATGGTAGGAACTGAAGTAGGTCTCAACAGAGGGGGCTATAGAGTTTGAGCAGGTTACACAAGAGCAATAAATGTTCTTAACCACTGAACCACCTTTCAACCCCATGTAGTTAAGTCTTTTTTTTTTTTTTTTTTTTTTTTCCTCTTTGGTTTTTTGAGACACGGTTTCTCTGTGTAGCCTTTGGGCTGTCCTGGACTCACTTTGTAGACCAGGCTGGCCTTGAACTCACAGAGATCCACTTGCCTCTGCCTCCCCACTCTACCCCTCTTCTTCTTCCCTTTCAACCTCCTAACACTAGATATGAGAGAGAGAGAGAAAAAAAAGATAAAGAGGAAAGGGGTGTGGGGTGACGCCATCATTAGACTACTTCCTGCTGGTGAGGGGCGTTGGTCCTTGGGGCAAGTTTCATCTTCACAGTCAGGATATCTAATTTCTTATTGTTATTTCTTCTTTGCGAATGGCTACTTAACAAACAGCATCACACACAACCAACTAACAACTCACCCACCCCTCTGGGCCCTAGCATTTATGTAACCTCTGAAAAGTCCCCAGAATTCCAAAGGTCACACAATGGCAGAAATTGCCTGTGGCTGGCAAAAATTATATATATTATTTCTTTGTTCTTGTAAAGAAACCAAAGTTCCAAAATTCTCTTTACAAGTGCAATTCTGGGAATGTGGTCTCAAGCTGAGTTCTCTGAACTTCAGGGAATCTCATTGTTAAAGACTTGAAGATTCTGGCTTCGGAGAAGTTAAGGACTATAGTCAAATCCTGCCTGTATGTCAATGGTGCAAAATGGTGCCAAGACCCTAGCTCCACCCTTAGCTTTTGAGTCCTTTCACTTGTCTCTCATACACACACCACAAGCTCCTGAGACGTTCATGACCTCCCCTCCCTGAGCCTTTTCTCTGATTTGGCTTTGCAGAAATCCCTCCAGGGGAGAAAACTAAAACAACACATTTGATACTCCTGTGGTGTTCGTGCCCTCTCACTCAGCCTCTCCAGATATAATCCCACCCAATTCAGTTTATGCCAAAACCCTTGTGCTGGATAATGTCCTGTCATTTGCTTACTGAAGAAATATCATTTGTCTCTTAAGACAAGGCAGGCAGTGTGCCAGGTCTTGGGGCTGCAGCAGTGACCCCGACAGAAGTGGAGTCACCTGACCTCACAGACCTTTGATCTAGTGATAACGACACTGGGGGTGTTCTGAAGCCCAGATAAGCACCCGGGTAGGATCCAGGCTGAAAATCAAAGATTACCAATTACAGCCGGTCAGCCTGGGACTTGATCACACGTAGGCAATTACATTTTATTTAAAAATTGAAATTGCATATTCCTCTAAACAGAATGGTTACTGTTTCTTCGGCTGTTTTAATAAAGGAGTCTACCACTCCATGAAAAGCCAGGTTGGCTACAAAAGTGTCCACATTTCCCTCTCAGTTAACCAGTCTTACAGATAGCACACCCTAGTTTCCTTGGTGGCTGCACAGTGTAATTGCTGTTAGAAAGGTGACATCTCAGAGAAGCCCCCTTAGGCTGGTAGCTTTCCAGAGGCCAAGTGGATGGATGAGTTCCTCTGGTTGGGCACAGGCACTTTTGAACTGAGGGCTGATGGCTTTTCACATTGCTCCTCAGCATGGCTTTGAGGGACGCCTCTGGGCTTAGACAACTTGGAAGATAACGTTTGTCAGACTCAGGGCTCAGAAGACAGTTGGGGTGACAGTCTTTCTTCCTGTGTCCTTGTGACTATCCAATTCTGTTCCCGGCTAGGCCTTGGCGGGTGGGGGTGGGGAGCGTTGCAAAGAGAGGTAAGGTTTCCCTGCCCTTTGGGTCAGGGTGTCAGAAACTGCTGAGGAAATCCTGCACCAAACTTCTGGTCCTCAACTCCAGAATCACGGCCAACCAGCACAAGGAAAGAAAGGACCTAAACTGAAGGAGGCAGAGGAAGTGGGAGGGGGAAGAGGAGGTGGCTGTGGCAGATTTTCTCCCAAAGTTTTTGCCAATCTCCTTAGAAACGTTGTAACTAAGCCCTCCCTCATCAGCCTCATCCAGAAGCAATGGACTCCGTATTGATGGCCAAAGGCCTACCCACCCACAAATCTAGTTTTACCGTTGTTGGTTCTTGACAGTTTTTCTTTTTAAAGCGTGTATTCCCCAGAAGGAGATAGAACTTAAGAGCCTGTGCCAAACTATATTCCCAGTTTTCACCTCATTAAACAGGTACCAACCACCATGGGGCTTGCTCACGTGGCTATGCAGACCGGCTTCCTCTCCTGACAGGTTTCACCTCTAGCATGTATGGACTTCTCTGTCTACTAGTTTATCTCTTTTTTTCTTTCTACCATCAGCATTCTTCAAAGCTACCCTATGGCTTATTTGCAGGCTTCCCATGAGCTTGCTCAGTACCTATACTGCCCCCTATTGCGTGTGCTGAAATTGCTGCTCATGTGCTGCCTTAGGAGCCTGATTTATCGGCTAACGCATTGTGGCATTGCAGCTCCCGGCTTCCTTCATTTTCCAGTGTCTCTCTCTCTCTCTCTCTCTCTCTCTCTCTCTCTCTCTCTCTCTCTCTCTCTCTCTCTCCCATGATTCTCCTGTCCTCAAAGCCCACACATTTTGGCCACACCTGCCCCATTCTCCCAGGCTTAGCCCTTTTAATCAGCCAATCAGGAATAATTTCTTAGGCAAGGTTACAAATGTCATCTTGAGGTACGTGAGTTTCTGCTCATAAAGGACAGCAAACAGACCTTGGCGAGCAAATGAATGAACAATCAAGTACAAAGCACCAGACCATGCTGATATATAGTTCTGATGGGAAGATGCTTTTAAAACGTGGTTTCATAAAATTGGAAGGAAAGATGGCAGAGTAGAGCCCTGAGAGCATGCACTCATGTGAGTGCAGGAAAACGGCAAAACAGGAGATGCATCTGGAAAGGGCATGGGAGCCATATGGGAGAGTGCGGGCATTACTGAACGCTAGCCTGTAGCATGCCTTGAACTGCCACTGCTGCTTGCTCTGCTGGAAGAAAGAGAGGGCAGGCGGTGGTGCTGCCCACAGGCTACAAGCCCAACGGTCGGTCGGTCGTGCCTGGTGAGCCACATGGTCCCGGGCACTAAAGACAGGGAAGTGTGCAGCACCCAGAGCTCACATGGATCCTATCCCTACCTCTCCACCCCATGCCTTGCCTAGCCACAAGATCACTCTGACTCTGGGCTACAGCAGGGTATCTGAGATGAGTCTCTATCAATGGCCCAGTATTTATGGTGCTTATTATGACTCATAATAAGTTTTTGCATGTAAAGCTGTTTGGACAACATAATAAACAACTACAATAATAATAAACTGCGTGACACACTGCAGTTTGCTATGCCACTTGATGAACAAATACACAATGAGCCGGGCGTGGTGGCGCACGCCTTTAATCCCAGCACTCGGGAGGCAGAGGCAGGCGGATCGCTGTGAGTTCGAGGCCAGCCTGGTCTACAAAGTGAGTCCAGGATGGCCAAGGCTACACAGAGAAACTCTGTCTCGAAAAACCAAAAAAAACAAAAACAAAAACAAAAACCAAATACACAATGAAGAGGTGGGAAAGATGGAAGATCACAGTGGCACAGCATGCCACAGAGAAAGGTGGAACTCAGGAACTCAAGATGTGACAGCAACGTGGGAGAAGGCTGCAGTGGATGGGAGAGGATGTTGGTGCTGGGGACCGGGCTGGGCAGGGTGGTGTGCAGCAGCCTGGAACTTGGACAGGCTTTGCCCACCCACCCCTAATACACTGCCTAGCTGCCCGATTCCCCTCAGAGGATATCCAAGATGGAGAGTGGCCCATTTTCTGGATTGGGACTCTTCAAAAGACCTGACAGCATAGCTTTCACAGATGACTGCTTCTGGCAGGGATGGGCATGGGGAGGGACTCAGTTTTCATTAAGGGGCTGGCCACTGGGCGTTTTGACCATGCTCCAGTGAGTATATGAGAAACACAATTGAACTTGGTGTTTCTTTTCTTCCTTCTCCTTCTCCTCCTCCTCTTTTTCTTCCCCCTCTTCCTCTTCTTCCTCTTCCTCCTCCTCCTCCTCCTTCTTTGGGTGAGGCCACAAGGGAGGGGAAGACTGGGAAATGAATGTGATCAAGGTGCATTATGTGAAACTCCAAAATAATCAATAAAACTATTATGTTGGGGAAGAAAAGCAGCAGCAGGAGGAAGTAAAACAATACTAAGAATGCCTGAGAAAGCCATAGGAACCATTACTTTTCATTTACCTAAAATGACATGTGGTCATACGTGTACACATACACACATACCGTTTAAATGAGGTTTCACCACTTGGGGTGACAATGCTCCCCTTAGGAGCCTTCCTAATAAAAACTCTACTACCAGGCATGACAGGAGCGTCCTTTTGCGTTGTGAGTCAGGAACAATTTAGGCTGTTGCCTTCACCCTTGGTTGCTTCCCAGGGGTTGAAAGCAGGGAAAATGTGTTACTCTTCCGCTTTACTAAACCAGCACAGTCCCTAACTACATTCTAAATATTTACCCTACGGAACCCCGCAGCTGGTCAAAATGTGGGTCACAGACTGCCCAGCTCCAAGGCACACACCTACAACACAACTCCTTTACCTAAGGTTCACAACACAGAAGAAGGGACAGAAAGGTCTCTGCTGCTGAAGACACGATGACCTCACTAGTCCAGGGTAGGCATGATGTCCCTCCTGTTGAGTGGGCTTTAAGTCCGATTAGAGAGCTGTTGGTTACCACCAAGACAGGAATGCCACTGTTACACCCTCGGGGGTGGGTATCTTTTTTTTTTTTTTTAAAGATTTATTTATTTATTATGTATACAATGTTTTGCCTGCATATATACACGTGTAGGCCAGAAGATGGCACCAGATTTCATTGTAGATGGTTGTGAGCCAACATGTGGTTGCTAGGAATTGAACTCAGGACCTTTGGAAGAGCAGTCAGTGCTCTTAACCGCTGAGCCATCTCTCCAGCCCAGGGATGGGTATCTTGCCTGAGGTAAGTCTACCGGTTGCTTTTTCTCCTTTGGAAGCTTGCATAATGCCTTCTAGTACTATGGTATGTAGTCCTCACGGAGGATGATAGCTAGTCTTCAGGAGGAGGCTTTCAGGTCAATCCTAGCTTGGATCGTCCAAGTCCTGTGTCCAAAATTCATGGTGTCTTGTTCGTCATGCATATCCCTGGCAGCTGAGATAACACCTGGCATGCAACAGATGCTTGACAGCTATTTGCTGAGTTAACGACAAAACAAGTTGCATCACTGTGGACTGCTGTTCAAATAGCAGTGGGCTGTGTCGTTACAACGTCAGAGAGGTGACTGCCAGGAGATCCGACCCCCAATGGGCTCAGGGTCAACACCATGTATCTCCGTGGTCTTTCCAGGGTTCTTTTGTTTCTTGCCTTATCATAAGGTATTTTGGGTTGCTAATGGATCCTTGTAAAAATCATTGATGGGAAACAGCTGTGTTTTTCTTTTTTTCTTTTTCTTTTTTTTTTTTTCCCTTTGGTGTTTGGTTTTTGGGGGAGTTTTTTTGGGCGGGGTTGTTTTTTTGAGGCAGAGTTTCTCTGTGTAGCCTTGGCTGTTCTGGACTCCCTCTGTAGACCAGGCTGGCCTGGAACCCACAGAGCTCCTCCTGCCTCTGCCTCCCGAGTGCTGGGATCACAGGCATGCGCCATTGCGCCGCCTGCCTGTGGTTTCCAAGCAGAATGACTTTGTAAATTCTCTGGCTTCCTCCTGGTGACAGCCTCCCCCTCCCCCTCCTCCTCCCTTCCCCCTCCCCCTTAGGGAAGCAGCTCGGCCTCTCCAAGTCCCATAGACATGGGTTTCTCACATTGCCCTCTAGATATTACTGCAGTTCTTGGAAACTGTAGTTTCACTTGTACTCATTGCCTTCTATGAACATGAGCTTGCTTGTCCCCACCCCCCAGTGGACTTCCTCTTTATAAACTCACGGCTGTCTGTTTGGAACAGTTAAATGCAGCAGGGAAGCTGGAGGCAGCAGGCCTGTGGACAGTCATCCCCCTCCCTTCCCACGGAGCATGGCTAAGAGTCGCAGGGGTTGCTGGGAAAGCAGAATGTAAGGGAAGACGACTTGGAAGAGTGTTGCGGAAACGAAGATGAATTTTCTTAAAAATCATCGTTTTGGCTGTTTAGTCACACAACTTCCCACCTCTCTGGTTTGAAATGATGACCATTATAACTTCCATGTAAAGGCTTTGGAAGAGATGGACCTCTCTTGTCTTCCTAAATGTGTTTTATAGGAAGTCTGTCCCCACGGTAGGAAAGGGATAGGTGAAGATCCAAGAGAGATAAGAAAGGTCAGGAGAGAGGGCAAGTCACAGTGGACTTTTCTATTTCAGTAGTACAGTGATGGGACCACAAAAATTTCAGCTTCATTTATGCTCCTCTTTTTAGACACTGTCTTCTATGTAGCCCAGGCTGGGGCAATCCTCCTGTTTCTACCTCCCAAATGCTGGGGTTACAGGAGCGGGGTACGACTCCCACTTCACTTATGACCCTGCTGGGAGCCTGTGGCCTGAGGCCTGGACAGTTCAGTAGCCAGAGAGACAGAAGTCAGACAGTGAACTGCCCAGCCATGCCAACAGCACCTGACTCGCCGACGGAAATCCTATTTCAGAGTTCCTGCTGCCCAGCAAGCTCTTGGCCTGGCGCTAGGAAAAAGATTGACTAACATAATGGAGTGATTTTGTAATCTGTCATAATACCATAAGCCAGGGGCCCACAGACTTTGACCCACCACAGGTATAATAAGCGCCTTTATTCGGCTGCACATGTTCTGCCAGTGGGGAGGGAGGAAGGGGGCCGGCTTCTAATTATATAACCTAAGCATATGTTTTGCCAGAGCACAAAGCATTATATTCATTAGCAACAATCTCTTAAGCTGGGTTCTTTTTACTCGTCTGTTAACTAATTGACAGGTGAGGATTTGTATTAATACTACAATGCAGCCAAGCATGGCTTAGAATGACAGTTTTCTTTAAAATGTAGGCGAGCTATGCAGCCAACATGACTGTCCGCCCTTGTGTTGGAATCCTGGTTATCAAGGCTCGTCATGTGCCTGTTCCACAATACTGTTCTGGCAGAAAATTGCTCTCCCAGGCCCAATACCAGGAGTCAGTCCAGCCTAGCTTAGAGGGCTTTAGCTGGTCCCCTAATGACAAATCTGAATGAGAAAGTGATTTTTGCTTGTGTTTTCTTGAAATCCTGGTGTGGCAGGCCTGGCTGATTACGTTGTCTTCCATCCAGCTAGCTTCGCTGACTCACTCCTGTCAGAGTCCGTGTTTGGGCTCTGCATTGGCTGGTTTTGTATGTCAACTTGATACAGCTGGAGTCATCAGAGAGGAAGGAACCACAGGTGAGGAAATGCCTCCATGAGATCCAACTGTCAGGCATTTTCTCAATTAGTGAGCAAGCAGGGAGGGCTTCGCCCATCATGGGTGGTGCCATCCCTGGGCTGGTTGTTCTAGGGTTCCATAAGAAAGCAAGCTGAGCAAGGCAGGGAAGCAAGCAACTACACAGCCCCTCCATGGCCTCTGCACCAGCTCCTGCCTCCAGGTTCCTGCCCTGCTTGAGTTCCTATCCTGCCTTCCTTTGGTGACAACAGTGATCTGGAAGTCTAAGTATGAATACCCTCCCATCCCCCACCCCTATGCACACACAAAGCTTGATGTGGCTCATTTTCTGTGGACCAAAGTATTCAGTTGGTGGATGGATGATATTACTCTCTCTCCCTCATATTTAATTCTTATTTCATTTCATGGGATATAAAAAGAATCATTTCTGCTGGTGTGGTGGCACATGCCTATAATCTCAGCACTTTGGAACTGAAGGCAGGAGGATCAGGAGTTCAAGGCCAGTGTGGTGTACAAAAGGTTCTGCCTCAAATATGATAAATAAATAAATAAATAAATAAATAAATAAATTCTGTAGTGGAATTTTAATATAGCAACATGGGTGCTCTGGCAAGGGATCACATCCAAAGACCTTCTAGGCCTGTGTGATCTTGTTAGAATGACACACCTTTAACTCCTCTGGCTGGAATACAGACACACACACTTAGTACACATCTTTAATCCACACGATGAAGGTAAAGTTAGTCTGTATAAGGAAGCTCCCATGTTTGAAAGTGACCTCTAATTGAGGGGCAGACAAAGTGATGAATCAGAGAAAGATCTGACAGAAGGAATCAGAGATAGGATATGTCCAAGTCTACAAGAACAGACAGGAAGGAGAGGTTGTTGCACCATGTTTTATCATGCTGTGAACCCCTAGTTTATGTGTTTCCTCTAAAAACACATACCCTAGCACACACCTTTAATCTAAGAGCTTTCTGCTTGAGTATTGTAAACAGGGTTAAATAAAATTAATCCTAGGTCAAGTGGTAGAGCAAGCAACCAGTTGACAGGAAGTGAACATAGGGAAAAAATCCAGAGAGAGTAAGAGGAAGTCAGGAGGACAGATGGGGGTGGGGGGGCACACAGGGAATAGTAGGGAGGAACATTGAGTTTGAGAGGCTTTTTGGCCTTTTGACATGGGGAAGAGGCTTTCTTCTCCTTTGGGGATATCAGCTGAGGAAGAAGGTCAGCTGGGTGCTTTCTCTGCCTCTCTGAGCTAGTAGGCTTTTATCACAGCTTCTGGTTCCCAAGTCTTTATTGGTAAAATTGAGCTTTTGAGCTTTTGTAAAAACAAAAAGCGACTTAAGAGAGTGGCACAGCCATTAGAGAGAAAGAGAGAATACAGACAGACAGACAGACAGTACAGGAGGAAGAGAGTGCAGTACATGAATACAGTACCATTTGTGGAAACAGTATGGTAGAGTTTGGAAGTACAGTTGAGTTTGGGCAGTTCAGTTTGTAGAGTTCAGAGAAAGTTTTTCCAAGCAGAGCAATTCAGTGAGAAGCAGAAAGGAGTCAAATTGAATCAGTCAGCTTGGAGAAGAGTTTGAGCCAGAACAACTGAGCTGGACCAGCCAGCCTGAATTCTGAAAAAGCTAGAAAGTGTGAGCTTATTCAGCAGTAAGCCTCTCAGACAATTATGACTAGCAAATAAAAGTTACTTTTACAGAATCCAAAACTTCTTTTTAAATCATTTACAATTCCACCAACAATTGTGTAAAGAGGTGGCCTAGCAATTAACAGTGCTCACTGCTTTTGCAAAAGACCCAGGTTTGGCTCCCAGCACCTATATCAGAAGGCTTACAACTGCCTGTAATTCTAGTGCCAGGATATATTACATCGCCCTCTTGACTCAGAAGACACTTGCACACATATATTGTGTATACACCCACTCAGGACCACACAGGGACACATAAAATCAATGCTAAAATAAATATTTTAAATGTGTAAAGTTGTTTGGAGAGACGGCTCAGTGGGTAAGAGCGTGCACTGCCCACAGAGAACATGAGTTTGGGTCCCCACATCTATACTGGGGGACTCGTGACTGTTTATAATTCCAGCCTGAGATCTTCAATGCCTCTGGCCTCCAAGAGGCCACCTACATCCCCATGCACGTGCACACACACACACACACACACAGATATGCACACATAATTAGAAAGGACAAAAATGTATTATTTTAAAATAGCATATAAAGTGATTGGAGAGGAAGCAAAATTAAAACCCTATTAAAAGTTTTTAATACTAGCACTCGGGAGGCAGAGGCAGGCCAATCTTTGTGAGTTCAGGGCCAGCCAGGGCTTCACAGTCTCAAAAAACAAAGCAAACAAACAAACAAACAAAACCAAGCAAGCAAACAAAAGCCTGCCGTGCTGTACTCAACTCTCTGTCTTTGAAATTCCCATTTCTCAAAACCTAGATTAACTACTCCCTTCTGTCCGGTGCCTTCTCTTGTCTGACCCACTGACAGAACCACGTAGTTTTTTCTGCCCTACCCTTCCAGGTGCCACACTTCTCTCTCAGCCTCTACTTGGCTTATCACAACATCTTGGGGTACAGTTCGACCTACGCTCATCCCTTTCTCCCATGATACCTTGCCTCTTGAAAACACTCACTCAATATTTGTTGGGCTAATGTGAATTTTCTCTCTATTGATAACTCTAATCCCAGTGGGCCAGTTTATACTCTTGCTCTGTGCCCAGCATAAGTATTTCTGGCATCTTGCTCTTTTTTGGGCTACCTGGCATCTGACTGCTACCTTCAATCTCAGATTCCTTGGCAGAGATGATACCAAAATATAAATATGATTATAAGAATCCCATGACTGAAATCTTTCTGTAGTTGCTCATTTGTTTATGCATCTGTCCTTCCTTTTCCCTGTGTTGTGTGTACTGTGTTGGGTGGGGCGGGGCATGAATTGTTCCACATCCTCAAGCTGGTCCAGCAGGCAAGCTAATGAGGGAGACAGAACAATATACAGATAAGTAAGTACACAGGAGAGCTGCCCCTTCCTGTCGTGTGTCCCTGGGCTCTGCACCCTTGGAGCCAAACATTGTGGAGTGAAAAATTTAAAATATAACTCTAGAAAGTTAGTAGGGTGTAGTGAGGCACACCTGTAATTGCAGCACTTGGTAAGCGAGAAAAATAAGTAACTAGAGGTGACTGGCTGTATATGAGGTACTATGGGAGATTAGGTGAAAAAATGTCATCTCTTATAAGGAATTTGCTACCCACTGAGCCATCTGTGCAGCCCAAGACACACAGAGACACACACACACAGAGACACACACACACATGCATGCACATACACAGACACACATGCACACACAGACACACAAATAGACTCACAGACACATACACACACACACAGAGAGACACACAGAGAGACACACAGACACACACACACATATACACACGCACATACACACACATGCATTCACACACACAGACACAGACACACAAATAGACTCACAGACACATACACACACAGAGACACACACAGAGACACACAGACACACATGCACATACACACACATGCATGCACACACACAGACACACACACACACATGCATGCACACACACACACACATGCAGACACAGACACACAAATAGACTCATAGACACATACACACACACAGAGACACACACGCACACACACACACACACACACACACTCCTAGCCACCTGACTATGCCACTGATGTCTGTAGACGTGGCTGTATTATACTAGGCAATGCCTCTCTCCTCTTGAGGCTGATGATATTCTTCCATCCTCTGTCTTGCCTCCTCTTCTCAGTTTCCGTCTCATGCCATAAGTTCTGTTACCCAAACAGCTCTCGATCCATCTGCATGTTTCCATCTCTTTTTGAAAAATTATATTATTCTGGGTTACCTAAGGCAACTCTTAGGCAAGTATATAATGTACTTTCCCCATACCTCTCTACTCTCTGCTTTTTTATCCCTCCCCTCTCCACTAATACTCTTTGGTTTCCTACATTTTACACTTATTATTTTTTAATAAGGTCTAACAGCACATCCCTGGCTGTCCTGGAGCTCTCTAAGCAGAGCAGGCCGGCAATGCTCTGCCACCACCTGAGTGCAGGGATTATAGGTATGCACCGTCTTGCTTGACTTCCATCTTTACGCTCCAATCATGTCTCCCTTAGACTGCAGCAATGCCACCCAGATTCCCACCTTAAACACTATTACCGCCTCTAATCCGTTTCTCTTCAATTTAAAGGATGTTTCTAAACTAATCATCCTTCGTTTTCCTTCTATGTTTTTAAAGGATTAACCCTTTAGCCTGTCCTGTTTTGTCAGCCTCCAGAACTTCTTACAAACCACTGGGAGGACTCTGCAGCAGTCCCGTCTAAGGAGTTCATCTTTCAAACAGCAGCGGGCTGACACGGAGCTAAGTGAGGAGACCTAGCAGGCTGGGAAAGGGGTGCTTGAGATGAGCCACGCAAGTACCGGACTGTTCTCTCTGGCTGTGTTTGGTTACCCTTTGGTCACTTTTGTCCCCGAATTTGCTTTCATGGTGACCACAGACAGCACCCTTGATCTGGCCAGGCTTAGTTTTCTGAGGCAGTGGGCCGTTCTGCTCCATTTCAGAGATGAACCGCCCTTCTCACGGGGCAGTTCATTTGACAGGGCGAGCTTCCTTTTGTAGTTGAGGAGAAAGGAAAAGGGAAAACCTCAGACTCATTGGGGAGAAGTCTTTGAAGCTAAGAGTGACCTCTCTTGGTGGAGAGAGGCAGGGAAACCCAGTCAGTACCCGTCTGTGAGCCTCTAAAACTGCATATAAAATTGGGGTTCTTGGGCTAGTAGATGGGTCAGTGGGTACAGGTCCTTGGTGCTCACTGTCACTTTTAACTTGCATTTAAGCCCCAGGAACCTTATGGTGGAAGGAGGAAAGCAGCTCCTGCACGCACGAATGCTGTAATACATTTAATTTTTAAAAAGGGGTGTTTGAAAAAATTGATTATTCACTTTACATCCTGGTCATAGCCCCCTCTCTCCCTCCCTGTGCCCCTCCTGCCCCCTCCATTACTCCCCAGAGAAGGAGAACCCACGTACCCACCCACCCCAGCATACCAAGTCACATCAGGACTAAGTGCATCCCTTTCCCTTGCAGCCCAGTGAGGCAGCAGAGTCCCGCGCCCTCTTCCCTCACTAGGGTTCCCACATGCTAACAGAGCTGCCCATCAGTTACATCTGTTCAGGAAGCTCAGGTCCTATCCTTGCGTGGTCCCTGGCTGGAGCCCCAGTCTCCACAGCCCACCCTGGGCCCTGGTTAGTTGGCTCTGTCGATCCTCCTGTGGAGCTCCTGTCCCCTCTGAGTCCTCCATCCTTCCCCAAGACTACCTGCGCTCCATCCACCCTACATTTGCCTGTGAGTCTGCCCATGTGCTTCCATCGGCTTCTGGGTTGAGCCACTCAGAGGGCATACATGCTAGACTCCCATCCTCAACACAGCAGAGCATCCTCAATTGTGCCAGGGGTTGGCTGTCTCCCATGGGCGGGTCTCAGGTTGGGCCAGGTACGGGCTGGACATTTCCTCTTGCAGACAGGGCAAGCCCTGGGTAGAAGTGTCTGAGGGTAGGTTGGCGTTCCCCTCCTTCCACTAGGAGTTGTATATAGTTAGAGGATGTCCTCTTCAGTCTCCACGACCCCTGTATTTAAACATTTTTAATTATGCTCTTTTTTAAAAAAAAAATATTAAGCGTTATAAGGTCCTCATGAAAGAAGTCTACTGAGTTGGGTCTGTATTTCTCAAGATTATTTTCTGTCAAAAAGTACCTGTGGTGGATTCACTAAGAGAGCTTCAAAATCCATTCTCCCCACACAAGGCCTTTTTTTGAATAACAATCTCCAGGGTTATGGCAGGAAATTTTATTTTAAATTTTTATTCATTTATGTAGTTCTATCTATTTATCATCTATCTATCTATCTATCTATCTATCTATCTATCTATCTATCTATCTATCTTAGATAGGTTCCCACTATGTAGCCTAGGATAGCCTTGGTTCTCACTGTGTAGCCTAGGATAGCCTTGGTTCTCACTGTGTAGCCTAGGATAGCCTGGGTTCTCACTGTGTAGCCTAGGATAGCCTTGGTTCTCACTGTGTAGCCTAGGATAGCTATGGTTCTCACTGTGTAGCCTAGGATAGCTATGGTTCTCACTGTGTAGCCTAGGATAGCCTTGGTTCTCACTGTGTAGCTTAGGATAGCCTTGGTTCTCATTGTGTAGCCTAGGATAGCCTTGGTTTTCACAATGTAGCCTAGGATAGCCATGCTTCTCACTGTGTAGCCAAGGATAGCCTTGGTTCTCATTGTGTAGCCAAGGATAGCCTTGGTTCTCACTGTGTAGCCTAGGATAGCCTTGGTTCTCACTGTGTAGCTGACCTCAAACTTGTGACGTCTTTCTGCTTCGGCCTCACAAATGCTGAGCATAGGTATGCACCACGATGTCCAGAATGCTGATTCGTTTTCATATAGCCTAAGCAAATCATCCATTTAGCTATCCAAAGAATTTAAGAATTTGTCTCTGGTAGTGCCACTTCCTCCTCCAGTCTGTTGGTGGAAGAAGCCATGTTTATTTGGAGCACGTGAAATCATAATTTCATCAAGAGTTGGTATCAAAGAGTCAGGGTTAGTAATCTGTTTGCCTTGAAAGTCATCGGCTCCTTCAATTATTTATGAAACATCTTGTCAAATGGGGCAAGGTCCGGTTTTGTATTCCTTGATTGCCATCTGCTGGTGAGTCTCCGTATTAGAAAACAGACATTCCGCGAAAGCTTGGAGCAGCCTGGAGACGTCTTCTTGCTTCCCAAGTGGCTGGTACCACAGACTTGTGGCACCAAGCTGGGTTGAGAACAATACTTTGGGCATTCATAATGAAGGAAGAGAGTCAAAGGTGTGAGTGGGGGTAGTGATGGCAGCCATTGTAATAGATGACTATTCACGCAACAGAAATTCATTGAGCCTCTACTAAAGTCTAAGTGCTGGGGAGATGGACAGCCAGGGCAGGACAAAAACCCATCCTTGTAGAAATTTGGCTCTTGGGCATGAGGCATTAAGCAAAGGCTAATGTCTAATGTGTAATTAAGATAATGCTAAGTGGTTCCCAGCAAAATAAATTGGGGCAGAAGATGAGGAGATGCTGGTGGGGGAAGGATGCTGTTTAGATGGAAGGTTTGGGAAGGTGGTGACTTTACATATAAGCCTCAACAAAGTGAATTTTGTTGGGGATTTCTCTGTGGAGAGCCTGCGCCACCAGTTTCCTATACAGTGCATGGCATAACCCTCTCCCCACAGCCGAGCACTAGATCCTGACACTACCCATTTTATGAAAGGACCGCCGAAGCAGAGAGAGAAGGAGCCAGAAGTAAACCTTGGTACTGTCCTTTCCCGCCACTTTATAACTTTTCAAAGCTCTTTCATGCAAATTGGAATAATGTATGCAGAAATGTTTTGTGGGTGATAAAGTACTATGCAAATGCAAGTAATTAAAACTGTAACTATTTTAATGCAGTCTGATTTGACCTTCAAGGCATCCTGTAAAGGAAGTAAGGTGTGTAGTATTATAGCCTTCGATAGACACAAAACCGGACAGCCCACTCTAAATGCCTATGTCACGTGACCTTGGCTAGGCCACATGACCTGGCCAAGGTCACGTGACTTAGCCAAGGCCACATGACTTAGCCAAGGTCACATGACTTAGCCAAGGTCACATGACTTAGCCAAGGCCACATGACTTAGCCAAGGTCACGTGACTTAGCCAAGGTCACAAAAGCAGTCAAGGGCATATTCAGAATCAGTTTTTAGGGAATATTATTTCGAAGTTTGGGACTTTCATTCTTGGGATGTTAAATCATACTCGATATTTTTCTTGCCAAGCTTATTTATAACTACATTAATCATCAGAGTTTAAAATGCCTTAGTGCTCAGCAATAAGCCTTCAAGGGCTTGGTCTCAGATTCTCTAGGTCAGGAGGAGTTAGCGACAGTCCTGTTACCGTCCTCTGACAGACAAACGTCAGCGTTTGTTTTCCTTCCATTCCTGGGACCAGAGCCCCTCTCTGACCATTGAGGGTTCACGTCAGAGGCTCAGGGGCTGTTCAGACTTTTAAAAGCCCCATTTTAGGGTGAAAGGTGCTCTGATGGCAAAGTGGCTTGCTAGTGGCTCGAGGAAACTTACCCTTACACCTGATCTACCCCTGTGTCCCCTCCGCCATGCCTCCCCACCCAACAACTCCCACTGCCAGTAAAGCTTGGTTCCAGATTTCTTCTCTAAACCTTTCCATAACCTAATTCTTATATTTCCCTTATGGATTGGAATTCAGACTTATCTAAAAGCAAACAGAACAAAACAAACAAACAAAAACCAAAGAACCTCCACCCCGAACCAGTGCCTTAGCAGAGGTCACAGGAACCTCAAGACTGACCAGAAGGGGCCCAGACCTTGAGAGTGACTTTCTGTAATGTTCTATCCTGGAGAGAAGCCAGAAGCATCCTGTGAAGGACAGAAAGCAGAGAGGCGACACCACGTTCAGGAACATAGCAAAACCATGCGCATGTACAAAGAAAGGTCCCATAAGCCACTGAGATGGTGAGTGCTAACCCCAGCACCTGGGAGCTGAGTGTTAAGACTGGCTCTGTCTTCCCTCAGTAGAGATCGTGGACCTCCACACTCATGCTATGCCACCCAAGCCAGCCACATAAACAAGCAAAATGTCAAAAACTAAAATATACGACAAATATGATCCCGAATTGCAGTAGTCTAAAACTTAGGAGTCATTTGTTTTACAAGTCTCTGAAAAAATTTTCAGGCTTTAAAACCAACTAACCAAACAAACCTAAAATAAAATATAATAAAGGAAAGAGAGGGCTGGAGAGTGGCTCAGTGGTTAAGAGCACTGTCTGCTCTTTCAAAGGACTCTGGTTCAATTTCCAGCACCCACATGGCAGCTCACAACTGTCTGTAATTCCAGTACCAAGAGATCTGACATCCCCACACCAAAGCATAAAATAAAATAAATTATAAAAATAAAAAATAAAATAAAGAAAAGAGAGTTTGAAGAAGACATAAGATGAGGTCAAGGTAGGAACTGATTCTTAGTTTTGTTTTACCTCTTATGTGTTTGTTCCTTTGTGAGATGGAGTCTCATTCTGTAGCCCAGGCTGTCCCAGAACTCACTATGTAACTGAGGCTATCCCAAAACTCATGGAGATCCTCCTGCTTCAGCGTCACAAGTGTTCTATGCCTGAAACAGACAAATATCTTTGTGTATTTCCGTGATATCAGAATTTATGGACTACTGGTACATTTACGTTACACGTTTTAGAGGTTTTAATGACAGCATTTTGTTTTATAATTCCACCTACCTTGGAAATCCAGCTGAGATAAATGTTAAATGTAGGTTCTTTGATTTCAGTCTTAATTACCAACTCTCATATCACACAGCACAGTAAATATATCTCTATGAGTACACACACACACCACACACACACACACACACACACACACACACACACACATGGCTTATAGAATGAATACGTGTTATAGGCTGAGAGAATCTGTATTGATAATATAACAAACCAGTGCCAGGAAGGAGCTGCTGGACTCAGGGTTCGAGAGAAAGCTGCAGAGCAGAAAACTACAGGCAAGAGGTCAAGTAGGTTGTCATTAACAGCAGTGGATGGAGAGGGGGTGGGGACAAAGCTCCAAAGACAGTTGGGGAGTCCCTTGCTTGTTGGTTATTAATACATGCCAGGTATCAGGCGCTATGCTGGTGTGGGGCCATTCATGGAAGTATAAGATGCCCATCATTTTATGGGGGTTGGGAGAGAGAGTTACATGCTTTTTTTGGCCTGTGTCCAATAAGTTCTTGGGTCTGTTTCCCAGGATGATTCTAATACAGTAATGTGATCTACAGTTTCAGTTCACTCTAACAGACCCTTTGGGTGACTCCCATTATATGCAAGTGATGAGCTATTAGCAGCCTGGGAGGGATGAGTGGTACTTAAGAGACGGCGCAGCTCTAGAGTCTACCAGACAGGCTCCTCCCTCAGAACAGTTAGGGGCTGCTTGTAAACCGGACTTTCTTGAGGGCATGGTGGCTTAATTCCAGCACTCAGGTGACAGAGGCAGACCTCTCTCTCTCTCTCTCTCTCTCTCTCTCTCTCTCTCTCTCTCTCTCTCTCTCTCTAGGCTCTGTTTCTTTCTTTCTTTCTTTTTTTTTTTTTTAGGCTCTGTTTCTGAACAATTAAACTTTATTATACAACCCAACTAGTTTACACAAGAGGGAAAGAAGGTTAAAGGGAAAAAAGAGTGAACCTTCCGGTATCCGTTCCATGGGACGGGTCCCTCTGTCCTGTGTGCTGGGATGGGTCCCTCTGCCCTGTGCGCTGGGCCAGCCTGTTCGCTGATCCTCGTGACCTACATGTGTTCAAGCCCAGGCTGAACCCGTTGCTGCTCTCTCCTCTCTGCCTGCCTGTCTCACGTGCGAAGGGCGGTCTCCTTTTCCCATTGAGGGTTGATTGGAAAAACAATAGTCCAGGTGGAGTCCCCAGGTTCGCTTTCTGAATTCCAGGCCCAGGATGGCTCTACCCAGTCTATCTTAAGGTATGCATGGTGTGTCCCAGGGTAAAGCCCAAGACTGCTTTCACCTGTGACAAAGCTTACAATCCTCCCCACATCTCTCTCTCTCTCTCCCCCTCTCTCCCCTCTCTCTCCCCCATGTTCCCCCCTCCCCCCCCATGTGTGAGGCCTAGCCTAGCTAGCCAGGACTACATAGTGAGACCTTGTCTCAAAAACAAAGAAAGCAAAACAACAACAACAAAAACCTTCCTACAGTGATGAAAAGCTAGCCTTGAACTTGTTCTGTAGCTGAAGATGACCTTGAATTTGTAATCCTTTTGCTTCCACCTATAGTTCTGGGATTATAGGTATGAGTCACCATGGCCAGCATTGTATCCCATCTTAAAAGTTTTTATGGTTGTTAACAATTAAGGGCTTGGAGGTATATAGAGCACCATTTATCTTATTTTATTTGTATGACCATTTTGCCTGAACATGTATGCCTGTGCATCATATGCATGCCTGGTATCTGCAGAGGTCAGAAGAGGTTGTTAGATCTCCTGGAATTGGAGTTTCAGAAGGCTATGAGCCACCGTGTGTGTGTGTGTGTGTGCTGAGAATCGAACCTGGGTCTTCTGCAAAGTCAACAAGTACTCTTAATCCTCAGTCATCTCTCTAGTCCCTTGGGGGGTATATTTTGATCTTCTCTCCTTTTCTTATTCTCTCTCCCTGTCTGATTCCCATTTAGGACACCTTCATAGCACATTTACAGGGGAGACTGGGCCACAGTGACTCGTTTGTACAGGAATGGCCCCCATAGACTCATGTATTTAAATGCTTGGCATATAGGGAGTGTCACTATTACCAGGTGTGGCTTCGTTGGAGGAAGCTTGTCACTGTGGGGACAGGCTCTGAGGTCCCATATGCTTCAGTAATACCTAGTGTGGCTTGGAGTCCCCTTCTGCTGCCTGCCGATCAAGATGTAGAACTCTTGGCTCCTTCTCCGGCACCGGTCTGCTTGCACACCACCTTTCTTGCCGCCATGATAATCGACTAAAACTGTAGACTGTAAGGCAGCCCCAATTAAATATTTTCCTTTGTTAAGAGTTGCTGTGGCCGTGGTGTCTCTTCACAGCAATAAAAGCAGAAGTAACACAAACACTGAACACACAGTGGTATCGTAGGCTCTCTTGGTCCACTCAGTCTTGGAGGTGACTCCTTAGAGCCGCTGCTCCAGGGACCGCCCTCATCGCTACTGCTAGAACTCACGTTCTGAAAGCAACAGGCAGCCCAGGTGTACCGACTTGCAATCAAAATCTCTCTCTTTTCTTCTCTCTATCCCTGCTGATTATATTAATGATATAATCATAAAATTTGCCTATAAAGTCTGGGTAAGGTAGTCTGACCTTCAAAGCCCTTTTCAAACTGGCTCCTCTTTATCTTTATCCTATAAAGGGATAGAGATCATGGCCAGGCGGGAGCTGAGCCTTGGATGCTCCTGGAGCCGGGCCTGTTGCCCTCTTTACTTTGTAGCTGTTTGCATCCATTGGTCTGAAAAATACCAGGGAGCCCTCTGAGTAGAATCCGTGAGCCCCGGCCACAAGTGAGCAGGTGCGCATACACAGATCTGATTGAGGAGAGTGCAAGGTGGAAGCCAGATGTCCAGAAGAGCACTTTGGTAAGAGGAATCAGCCTGGTGAGGGAGTGAGATGGTGAGTGGGCCCAAGGCTGCACGCTTCTCTCCTGGAGCTGGGCTGTCTGTCTTTAAGACCTGCCTTAAGGCTGGGTGTAGGGGCCCATGACTGTAGTCCCAGCACTTGGGAGGCAAAAGGATGTTAAGTTGGAAGCCAGCTTGGGACACTTAGTAAAAGACCCTATCTCAAAACAATTAAACAAAACCCAAAGGTCCCAAACAAGCAGCACAGTGTACAAATCGAAACCAAAACAACAACAAAACAAAAAACCCTCAAAGTAAAATAATAAAGCAAAATAGAAAGACCTGTTCCCTACCTGTGCACTCCTAGGCATGTTTCTTCTTCCTAAACCCTCTTTTCTCCATGAGGAACTTGTAAGTAGCCATAGCCCCTGCTTCATAGGGCCCTAGGAAATGACGTCAGCTGGGCTGATGTATAGACAACCTCACAAGTGTCCACGTCTGTGTCACCACATCTTGCCTTTAGCACAGGAGTGAGTGGTGACTAGTGGGTAAAGAGTGTGGACCTTGTGTTTAGTCTGTGTGCTCAGGAGAACATGACTCTGTGCTAGCTGATGCTCAGGGTTTTATTTTATGGTGTAGGGGCTCTGACCCAGGCCACTGTTCATAATAGGCAGCACTCTATCAGGGCTACATATACAGACCAGAACGCTCTCTTTGCTCTCTTTGAATTTCTGTACTGGTTTCTCTAGTTGCAACCAAAATTCTGAAAATACTCTGCTACCAATCACCAAATTCTTCTCTCTCTCTCTCTCTCTCTCTCTCTCTCTCTCTCTCTCTCTCTCTCTCTCTCTGTGTGTGTGTGTGTGTGTGTGTGTTTTAAAGTAAAACATGTTTATTTAAGAAGAGGAAATAGATGTGTCCAGAGGAGAAAAAAAAAAAGAGAGAATAAATGGCCTGCCCCTAGAGGCGGTGCAGATGTGGCTGCTATGTCACATGTGTGTCAGTAGGTGGCAGAGAGGAGAGAGGCTATACCTATGATCAGTGTTCTAACCTGTGAACATCTAAATGATTAGTAGCCTTGAGATGACTACCAGTCTGGTGCCAGGGTCTGGGACAGGAAGCTTGCCTGAGACAAGCAGCCCGGAGCCAGGCAGGCCTGGAAGGGCTCCCAGGTCAGGGAGCAAGCCGGAGACAAGAAGAACCCCACCTGGAACCACAGGACCTGGGCAGGCAGAAGTGAGCCTGAGACAGATGACTCTCCAGCAGGCCAGGCAGGTGAGGAGCCAGCTGAGACAACCACCAGACCAGTGCCATGGAGCCCAGGCAGGGAGGTAGCCTGAGGGACCACCAGTCTGGCACTGTACAGACTTGGGGGTCAAACCATGCCTGAGATGACCCCTTCCCAGAGTCATAATTCATGAGTGGGGCATAGGGACTTCTGAGACCACTCCTGAGATGACTCCATACACTCAGAGACCTAGTATGTCACTAAGAGGAGCAAGTAAGTGGTGGAGAAATGGAAGAGAGAGAAACAGAAAGATGAGGGCAAAATGAAGAGAGGCAGGACTGGAGACTCGAGGGTAGTGAGGAACAGCCTGGTGTGATTCCACCTGGGACCATGGTGGGGGTCCATGGCCCTGCAGCAGCAGGGGCTTGTTACCACCAAAAGCCAGGTGGACATTCCTGGTCTGAGCTGCTGCCCAAGACATGTTGATTTCTGAGGACTGTGCAGAACTGGCTCCACCCCTTACTTGGGTGTGCTGGGAGAGCTGGCCCCAGAGGCATGAGAGCAGGAGAGCTTGTCCTGCCCTCACCAGCTGCAGCTTCCACAACAAGATTTTTTTCTCTGTTGGGGAGGTTGCAAGGATGGAGGGTGGGTACAAGGGGAGAGGAAGATGAGTGGGATTGGGGTATATAATGTGAAATTCACAAAGAACCAATAAAAAGTTTTAAAAAGTGAATGAATAGGGCAGTGACTATAATTGAAACACATATACACATGTGAAAATATAATGAAATCCACTGTTTTTACACAATTAATATACACTAATTTTACAATTGGATTTAAAATAAGGAATCATTTTCCTTTTTCATTGTGCACCACTGCTTTTGGAATCCCTGGTAGTGGAAAGGTTGCCAGGAAAGGTCTGGTGGCGGGGAACTACTCATATGGCTGCAAAGCAAGTCTTCATGTGGAACAGATAAAAGGTTAATGTTCAAATTGTCTGCTTAAAGTTTAACGGGGCTATTTCTAAAGCTAACTAGTGAATATTGTTGACATGGGCAGGGATATGTCAAGGATGCCAGTGCCTCAGACCCGTGGAAGTGGGAAAGCCTTCCTGTGGCCCAATTAGAAATGGTGACAGTGTGTCCAGATGGTATTAACCAGAGTATGTACCACAGTTTACTACTCCAGGGTGACTATAGTCTGATACTGTTTCTTGATAGCTCCCTCTCCCCAGACTAACTAACCCTGCTACCTCCTTTAACTGTATACAACAAGCTTGCTGAGTTTCCAGGATGCTGGGGTGCTTTCAACAGGGTGCAGGGTCCACCTGAACCCAGATTTTCTGCATATGTGTGTCTGTCATTTCTTCATTCCTAACTGCTTCAGTTGGGTCAACAACAAAGCCGTGAGGGTCACAGCAGCTAGCCATATTGTGCATAACATCAAAGGCTTTTGCAAGTCAGGGCACCTTTTATCAAGACTTGAAGATGAATCAGCATTACAAAAATTTTTTTCTTACAGAAAAGCAAGTGCTGGCCTGGAGAGATGGCTCAGAGGTTAAGAGCACTGGTTGCTCTTCCAAAGGTCCTGAGTTCAATTCTCAGCAACCACATGGTGGTTGGTTCATAGCCATTTATAATAAGATCTGGTGCCCTCTTCTGGTGTGCAGGCATACATGCAGACAGAATATTATATAATAATAAATAAAAAATTTAATCCAGTGCTGGGAATGATTAAATTACGAGGAGTCAGCCAACACCTCAGATAAAAGATGGCCGCCTTTGACCGTTTCATTGCCGAACTCTTTGCTAACAACAAATTTTAAGGTCTTAAAATTTAGGTTGTGGAAATATTAGCAGTAAAGACAAGAACAATAGCTCTCTGGGCTCTTTTATAGTCTGATCTTGTCAAACTCTGACGAAACCTGTCTGTGTTAAGTCAATTTTCCATTATTGTGGTAAAATATATGATGAAAATCGGTGCAAAGGGGCAAAGATTTATTTTGAGTCAGTGTCTCGGAGGCTTCCGTTACTAGTGTGAGTCTTGGTTACTGCTGAGGGGGTTGGCAAATCCCAGTCTAAGGGTGGGGCGCATAGAGTTAAGCAAAGGGGCTCATGTCATGTTGAAGGGAAGCTGAGAGAGGGATGGTCAGCTGCAGAGAAGACCTACCTGCAAGGATACACCCCCTGGTGACCTAATTCCTTCACTGAGGCCTCCTCCCCTATAGTCTCCACCACCTCTCAATAATCCATGCAATTATGAAAATACCAATGGGTTAACCCAATGATGACACCAGAGCCCTTATTTACTTTCCAAACGTCTGTCCTCTGTTTATTCCTGCACTGATGACTAAACCTTCAACAATTGAGCCTCTGGCGAACATCCCAGACCCAAACTGAAACAAAAACATCTCCGAAAGGGCTGGGAATGCTGTGTCCAAACAGTTAGGACACTGTCACCACTAAGCACACGACTTTTTTTTTTTTTTTTAAGGTTTTTGTTTGTTTTTTTAAGTTTTTCCACAACAAGGTTTCTCTGTATAGCTCTGGCTGTCCTGGAACTTACTCTGTACACCAGGCTGGCCTCAAACTCATAGAAAGCTGCCTGGCTCTGCCTCCCAAGGGCTTGAATTAAAGGTGTGCGCCACCACTGACTAGCTTTTTTTTGTAAATTGAGAGTCCTTTCATACAATATTTTGATCATGTTTTCCCTTCTCCCAGCTCTTCCCAGGCCCTACCAATCCAACTTCATCTTCCTCTTTCAAAAGCAAAAACAAAACATAGACAGCAAGAAATAACAAGAAAAATCCCCAAAATCAAAACAAACAAAAACAAAAGACTAATAAGACTAAATAAGTAACTAATTTAAAAAACACAAAATGAAGCAAAAATACTTTCATTTTGTGTTGGCCAACTCCTCCTGGGCATGGCCTCTCCTGAATCATGGTTGGTGTACCCAGTGAGACTTCATCAGAGAAAACAGAGATGGTTTTCCCCCTTGCTGGTAGCTTCTGCTCTCTCAGTGCTGAGATCCTGTCTGACTTGCACCTGTGCAGGTCTTACATGTATTGCCCCAGTCTCTGTGAATTCATGTGTGCATCAATTCTGCATGTCTAGAAAACACTGATTCTTTGGAGTCTTCTGTCATCTCCATCTTTTACAGTCCTTCTGCATCTTTTTCTACGTCTTTGAGCTCTGAAGAGAGGGGTTTGATGAAAACATCCCATTCAGGATTGGGTGCTCCATATTCTCTCTCTCTGCGTCTCCTCACTCTCCCTCTCCTCTCCGTTCAAGCTCATCTCTCTCTCTCTCTCTCTCTCTCTCTCCCTCTCTCTCTCTCTCTCTCTCCATCATTTATTTGTGGGTATCTGTTGCATGGCTTCTTCATGAGGTTAGATTTTCTACAGCCTACCCAGCCAGAATGGAAGCACCAAGATCAGGTGAATGAACCTATTTGGAAAATATATAGACTGGCCGGGCGTGGTGGCGCACACCTTTAATCCCAGCACTTGGGAGGCAGAGGCAGGTGGACCTCTGTGAGTTCAAGGACAGCCTGGTCTACAAAGCTAGTCCAGGACAGCCAAAGCTACACAGAGAGACCCTGTCTCAAAAAACAAACAAACAAACAAACAAAAACCCAAACAAACAAAAAAGAAAATATATAGAGATGATATGACAAAAGGCAGATTATTGAATCTACTCCTCAACTTAAAGCCTTAGTTGTTACTCACAATAGGGCTTGTATTTTTGATACATTGGTATAGAATTCAAATGTAAGGTTATTCTTTACACTCTCACACACACTATGTATATATGTATGTGTATATTTATTTATATGTATATATATATATATACATATATAGATGGTATAGATAGATAATACTTTAACATGAGGTACTGTATCCATAAAACTAATTTATAATACAAGGTTTACTTCCAATACTTTTTTTTTTTTTTTACTTAGAAGCATTCAGAATGCCAACAATTACAGAGTGGTATTCGGTTAACAGAACAACAATTATTTTCGTATAAGCTGCATCACAGACAACTGAAGATGGAAAAAAAAAGGGGGGGGGAGAAAAGAAAAAAGAAACAAAACAAAACCTACCGTCCCCATATGTAACTAATTTGTGCTGTGCACCAAGAACCTGCTTTAAATTTCCATGCCAATTTACAACCCCCAGGCAAGGTCAGTGGCCATTGAAAATACCACCAGGACAGGGCTAGCTAAAGACACATTCGGTAGTGTGTTAACTATACAAAAAAAAAAAAAAAAAAAAAAAAAAAAAAAAAAAAAAAAAAAAGACACTGTACAGTTTAAAAACGAATCTTACACAGCCTTACATTTCAATTTTTTTTTTTCTTTAAAAGGAGTGAGTTGTGTACAGGGGGGTTAAATGCTTTATAGACAAAAAACTGCGCTAGAACCAACTTATTCATCATTTTCTTCTTCCTCATCCTCATCTTCTTCTTCTTCTTCCTCCTCTTCCTCATCTTCATCCTCCTCATCGTCTTCCTCTTCCTTCTTTTTCTTGCTCTTTTCAGCCTTGACCACCCCCTTTTTCGCAGCATCAGGCTTCCCTTTAGCTCTGTAGGCAGCAATAGCCTTCTCGTGCTTCTCCTTCAGCTTGGTCGCCTTCTTCTCACAGGGCTGCTTGTCGTCCGCGGCCGTGTTGTTCCGCATCTCTCCTAGCTTCTTTGCAACGTCACCAATGGATAAGCCGGGGTGCTCTCCCTTGATTTTGGGGCGGTACTCAGAACAGAACAAGAAGAAGGCCGAAGGAGGCCTCTTGGGTGCATTGGGGTCCTTGAACTTCTTTTTGGTCTCCCCTTTGGGGGGGGGATGTAGGTTTTCATTTCTCTTTCGTAACGAGCTTTGTCAGCCTTTGCCATGTCTTCAAATTTCCCTTTTTCCTTAGCAGACATGGTCTTCCACCTCTCTGAGCACTTCTTGGAGAACTCTGAGAAGTTGACAGAAGCATCCGGGTGCTTCTTCTTGCGCTCCTCCCGGCAAGTTTGCACAAAGAATGCGTATGAAGACATTTTGTCTCTCAGCTTCTTAGGATCTCCTTTGCCCATGTTTAGTTGATTTTCGTTCGCGAGGCTCAGAGTCGCCCGGTTGCCCGTCCGGCTTGAGCTTGCCCCGGCTCTGTCTCTATGGAGCTCAATGTACTGCAATGGCTGTGAGAGCGGGAGCCAGACGCAGCCTCACTTCCAATACTTTTGAAAGTGCTTTTGTAGGCTGTTTAAGATAATTATTAAATACAAATGAATCGAAGGTCATTCAGATTCATGGTCAGGTCAAATGCTAGTCTAATTTATCACAGGAATATACATCCTAGGTTTAACAGATAGATAGGATTCTATAGATAGATAGATTACATAAAAAAAAAAAAAAAAAGGTAGATAAGGTCTTCAAAAGCCTCCGAGACCTACAGAATATGGCATTTTAAAATGTTTTTTATTATTTTAAGGATTTGACAATAAGACATGTCGACCCCTGGTGGCACCTATCCTGCCTCAAAGAGGATGATGAGCATCAATAAACCTCCTTGTGGAGATGGCTTCAAATATGGCAAACCAGCCACTGGGCAAAATGTACTCATTTCTGTTACAGACAGAATTCTGCCTGAAATGAGAAAGCTTGGATGCAGGCAGAGTTGACAGCCAAACACTTCTAAGACAGGGTAAGCAGTTCCTTAATGGTTCCTGCTTCACAAATATGTCTGTCAGATATACTGGACCAGAAGGCTGAAGATGATGCATTACAGATGCATTACAGAGTTTTTGGGTGACTATCCATGCAGCAAACTGTCTCTGTCATTTTTTTTTTTTTCATTTTAGAAGCTGATAAACTGCACTTCTTGTTCAATCAGGTAATTAATTTTATTCCTTTTCAAATCTCTGATGGGGTTGAAAACCAGATAGTTTAGTTTTACAATTAAGCTTAGTTGTTTAGGAGTTAAGAAGATGCTTTTAGGTTGCTAGAGATGAGATATGATAGAGATCGATTTAAGTACAAAACTTTGGACTCTCATAGAAAGGATGGATAATATTTTCTTCTAAGTTGCCAAATGCATATGGATTGAACATTGCAAATGTAAATCTTGCCTGATAATTTTCAGAAATGTTCCATAATTATTACTGTATATTAGTTTACTATTGAAAGAAAAGGAGCATTTTATTGGACTTAAAGGGGGAAATGTTGGCATAATGTCCTTGTGGACTGTGTTCAGTTTACCCTTGTTCATTCAAATGCTGATTTCTCTACCCCACTATGTGGTTTAAATCTGGACATTGCATTGTGATGTTTATTCTAAGTATCTCCTGACTCAAGTTTGGATAAGCATGTCACCATTTGTTCTCTGTGTTGCCAATAAAAACAAAGTAGCAAATGCTGAACAATAACAGAGAACAGGGTGGGACATCCTGGTGAGTGAGGAGAGGAGAAAGAGGAGGAAGGACATGATGGAGCCGCGAAGAGAGACCAGGAAGCACCAGGAAGAATGATCCAGACCTAGGATATGAGTGAAAAGCAAGTATAACGTGGAAAACCAGAATGAGAGGAAACTATAGTACCATGGAGGTTTAGGATGGAGTAATTATTGTGCAGCACTGTGCTATGGGCTAATAAAATAGATGCTAGTCTCTCTGTGTGATTATTTGGATATAAAGCTGGTTAAGGAGTAACTCCTGATTTCACTAAAATAATAATTCAACATTAAATAATAATAATCTTTTAACAAACCTAAATTTGGTGAATCTCTGATATCTGGGCTACATTTATATGTTGGAAGGACCCTGCTGTTTGAGGTTGCAGTCCTCCCTCCCTGTCTGGATACCCACTCTGAGCTCAGCATTAGGTGTCAGACTCCCTCTCCCCAGCAGGGCCTTCCGCTCTCTGCCTGACTCCATCTGGAGAGTGTCTTTAGACACAGATGCCCCTAACCACATTTGATATATGGCCCTTGACACAGCTCCCTGCTAGCTCTCCCCTCCCTGCGCCTACAGGATAATTAGGTACCGTGTTCACACTCATATGATAAGAGCATGCTGCTAAATGCAAACCAAGCATCCTTAAAGTGCCTGGTTTCAACCAATTATGAACACCTATCCTGGAAGGCCACCCCCACTCCCCCCGCCCCAATAGCTATATAGCCTTTGTTCTCCCTGAGTAAAGTTGAACTAGCTCCTAAAGTGGTTCCCTGGGTGTTTGAACTCCATAGTGCTTACGGCCTTCCAGGCGCTGCATCTTGTCTTCTGTTCCTCCTGCCTTGGTGGGCTGGCTGGTGGCCAACAGCCCCCAAGGAAGAGGAGAACCAAATGTGTAGAGGAGTGACAATCAGGTCTTGAGGACTTACTGTTGCCAGGCCTTGGCCTGACACCTTTTATGTGTTAACTGATTTATGGGGCACAAAACAGTATAAAGTAGGGTGAATAAATGAAGCCATCATTCCAAGGCCTACAGGTAGTAAATAGTAGATCCGTGTTTTGAGTTTTCATCTGTCCTGGAAGCCCAGGCTCTCTATACTCTCTTTTTGCCCTCTTACTCCTAACAATGCATTTCAATTGTTGGACTCTGTCTCAAATCTGTATTCTCAATTTTACCCATACTTCTGTCTACTTTAAAAAAAACCACTTTTGTGTTGTTTAATAGAATTTAGAGCATTCTGTCAATGTGCCAGCATCTTCTTTTTACCTTAACATATTCTCATAATGGCATACGCCTGTTGCTTTTGTCTACAGCTTGGTCACTTTCTGCTTTTACAGCATGGCTGTGGGGCGGGCACCTAGAGATGGCTAGAAAAAAAATGTAGTTCCTGACCTGGTCTGGTGGCATAGGCCTCTAATTCCATCCCCTTAGGAAGCTGAGGCAGGAAGCTTACAAGCTCAAGGGGTGCCCAGTTGGCAGAATGCTTGCTTTCCTGGGGGACAGACCTTGGGGTTCAGTTTCCAGCAGGAAAAGATGAAAGGCTTACTACAGACCTAATCAAAACCATCATTTCATTATTTTTATCTTTTTTATTTTATTTTATCTTCGTTACTTTTAAAAGACTTATTTTATTTATATATGTGTGTAGATACTCATACAGACACAGAGGCAAGAAGGAGTCACTAGGTCGTTTGGAGCTGGAGGTAGAGGCACTCGCATTCGTGAACCATCGGATGTAGGTGCTAACTCCTGGTCTTCTGGTAGAGCTTTAAGCACTCTTAACCACCGAGCCATCTCTCCAGCCCCTCTTCAATAAGCGACCAGAGCTGGCAAGATGGCTCAGGGGTGAATGAGTTTGACCTCTGAACCCACTACAAGGTAGAAGGAGAAACAGGACTCCATGAAGCTGTCCTCTAACTGCCACATATGTACTGTGCCACTTGTGCACCTGCCCTCTCTCTCACACATACCCCGCACACACTCTCACACAGTGACAACACAGTCTAAAACAAGACACTGGGGCTGGTGAGATGGCTTAGGGGGTAAAGGCACTCACCACCTGATGGCTTGAGTTTGACGCTTGCAACTTACATGGTAGAAAGTACTAACTCCTGTAAGGTGGCCTCTCTACTCTTCCTGGCATGCGCTCCACCCTCACAAAACAAACCAATGTAAGCTTAGAAATCATTTAACATTATATATGTGGGGGTTTGGGAGATGGTTCCGGAGGTTAAGAGCACTAACTGCTCTTCCAAAGGTCATGAGTTCAATTCCCAGAAACCACATGATGGTTCACAACCATCTATAATGAGATCTGGTCCTCTCTTCTGGCCTGCAGGCAGAACATTGTATACATAATAAATAAATAAATCTTAAAAAAAAACATTATATATGTGTATGAAACTGTCAAAGAACAAAATTAATCAATAAAAAGCCAAATTTTAAAAAGTACAAGATGGTTGGGCGTGGTGGTACACGCCTTTAATCCCAGCATTTGAGAGGCAGAGGCAGGCAGATCGCTGTGAGTTGGAGGACAGCCTGGTCTACAAAGCGAGTCCAGGACAGCTATGGCTACACAGAGAAACCCTGTCTCAAAACAAAACAAAACACAAAAACAAAACAAAAAAGCAAAAATTACAAGATGAAAAATCCCTGAAGCCATCAAACTTTCTGGTAGTTCCTAATTTTTCCTCCCAGAGCTTTCCGGGGCAACTGGCCTGAGTGGATTAGGGACCCTAAAGATCACCTGATGTCATCTCCTTTGCCTTCCCGTGTGCTTATGCACTTAAGCAGGATATTGGTTGTCATGGTAATAGGAGGCAGCTATCTCAGGATGAAGTCTGGGAAATATGTTTCAAAAGTTTCTTGCCAATTGGAACCACCTGAAAGAGATTTTCATATGATTGGCATAGAGGGCTGCCCGGTACTGGGAAGTTTTCAGGTGTCCTCAAGACATTCTTTTATGCAGCACTTGAGTGCTGCTGAAACACTGTAACAAGTTTTTAATTCTGGTTAATAGGATTTGGAAGACTATGTTGTGCTCAAAGACATTTTAAACTGTGTTTCCCATGCTCCACTGACTTTCTCCCCACTGGGGACACTTGCTGAAGCACGGCCATCTTATCAGAACCAGAGAAGTGGGGAGCTGTCACTGTAGTGAGCACCGAGACTCAAGGCTGTGTTCCAGCCAGTTTCTGGAAGTGCTTTCAGAGGTCTGTGGTGCTGTGAAACCTGCTGCAGTGGCCTGCTTTGTCATCTTCCCATTGCTGGAAGGGCACCTGTCCTTACCTGCTGGGAACTAGACTGTCAACACAACAGAGCTGTTCTAAAGAGCTGGGAAGGGAGGAATGGCTGCCCTCTGGAGCCTAGAATGGTTAAGCAAACGAATGAATAGTTAAATAATCCTGAGATGGTGAAACCTGGAGGCTGGCTGTCTCCATCAAATCCTTACTTTTTACTTTCTTCTCTGTGTGTGTGTGTGTATGTGCGCACGCGCGCACGCACCATGTTACAAATATGGAGTCAGAGGACAACATGTGGGGCTTGGTTCCCTCTTTCCACCGTGTGGGCTCCAGTGTCCAACTCAGGTTGTCAGGGTTGGTGTCACGTGCCTTTACCCACTGAGCCATCTTATGGTCCCCGAAGTCCTTAGTTTTGACTCAGACTTATAAATACTCCATTGCTTGGAGGGACCTAACATATGGCAAGCGGATCAATTAGGAAGTGTTATCCATTCTGCAAAAAGAGACTTATGAAATTAAATTAAAGGTGTGCACCACCATGCCCAGCCAGCTTGTAATTTTTTAAATTTGACTTTTTATTGATTAATTTTGTTCTTTGCCAATTTCACACGCATATATAATTTTTTTTTTTTTTTTTAAGATTTGTGAAAGAGATTGATTAGAGTGGCATGGTTTCTGGACCAGGAGCAGCACCAGAGTCTGTCCAAAATTTGACCTGCTGGAGTTGAATCAGAAACCTTGAGGTTGGGACCCAGAAATTCTTGAAAATTTCTCTCTCTCTCTCTCTCTCTCTCTCTCTCTCTCTCTCTCTCTCTCTGTGTGTGTGTGTGTGTGTATGAGAGGAAGAGAGAGAGAGAGTGTGTGTGTGTGTGCATGTATGTATATGTGAGAGAGAGTGTGTCTGTAAGAGAGAGAGACAGAGAGAAAGAGAGAGAGAGAGAGAGAGACAGACAGACAGAGACAGAGATGGAGACAGAGAGACAGAGACAGAGACAGAAACAGAGAGAGACAGAGAGTTATAGCTCAGGCCAACCTCAAACTTTAGATCCGTCTCAGCTTTCCAAGAGTTAAGGTTACTGGTATGATTTTCATGCTATTAAGGTTGAAAACTGGAACAAAGTTGCTCAAGTGAAAGCTTGCATCTGATAAGAAAACAAGTGCTGAAGAATATATTTAGAGACTATAATCTACCTTTCATGGTAGTGCACCCCTGCACATCCTTAGAAAGCTTTTAGATTATGCTGAATGGTATATTTTACATATTAAAATGTATAACTTGTTTAAATTTGGCATAAGCAAATATATAAAGCCAGAAATCGTAGTGCACACTTGCAATCTCAGAACTCAGGAGGCTAAAAAAGGAGGCCCACTGGGAGAACAACCTGGGGTACACAATTCAAGGCCAGGCAGGGGCTTACGTAGTGAGTTCCAGGTCAGCCAGGGCTATGTCCAGAGACCCTGTCTCAAAACAGACAAATAAAAAGGATATTTTGTGTGTATGGGCGTTTTTTCTATATGTATGCTTGTGAACCGCATGAATGTTCAATGCCCTTGAAGGCCAGAAGCGGGTGTCAAGTCTCCTGGAACTGGAGCTGTGGATGGTTGAGAGCCCTGCAGATTCTGGGAATCAAACCTGGGTCTTCTGCATGAGCAGCCAGCTTTTATCTTCTGAGAGCCACCTCTCCTGCCCAAGATTTATTTTTATTTCCTGTGCATGAATGTTTGCCTGAGTGTACGCTGTATTGAGTGGAGAATGGAGATGGGGGGCGGGGGGCTGGAGAGATGTGTCAGAGCTTAAGAGCATTGGCTGCCCTTCCAGAGGACCCCCAGAACAGCAGCTCTTAACCACGGAGCCATCTCTCCAGCCCAAAATACATCCTTGATGTGAATCAAGCAAGTTTTTGTAAAGTGCATCCATCTAGGGTGCCAGGCTTGGTAGCTGTTTCTCACTCGTATGAACAGGGAATGCCCCACAAGCACATAGGCAGTAAGTTAACTTTGAGAGTCAAATCAAAGGGCTGGGAGTGGTGGGCGCACGCCTTTAATCTCAGCACTTGGGAGGCAGAGGCAGGCGGATCTCTGTGAGTTCAAGGCCAACCTGGTCTACAAAGCAAGTCCAGGACAGTCAAGGCTACACAGAGAGACCCTGTCTCGAAAAACAACAACAAAAACAACAACAACAACAACAAGAGAGAGAGAGAGAGAGAGAGAGAGAGAGGGAGAGAGGAGAGAGAGAGAGAGGCAAATCAATAATCGTTCCTAAGAAAGAGCACACTTTACATTCTGTTTTATTTCTATGGTTCAGTATAGGCTAGTGGTTGTCCTGTTTGTCCAGACTTTGGTGAGATGAAATGTAAATACTTGTATCATATAGGCATGTATGTGAGTTTATAAATATGTGTGTACACGAGAGAGACTTACATACTGGAAGTAATTTATTTGGCATCTACCTCCCATCAATAAATGATCACCACCCAGGCAGATACAAACCAATGGTACCAACTCAAAGCTTACTGTGGCAGGGAGTCACTTGCTTGCCTCGGACGGAGACTCAAGGCCAGGCTGGAGGTAAAGGAGACTTGGGGAAGGGGTGCAGAAAGGGAGGCCTTGGGTATCCACTGAGTGTAGCTCGTGGTACGGAGAAGCTGGAGGCAGGCAAACTAGACGCGGGGCATTCTGTGTGTTTGCTTTAGGGAGTGTATTTGGCTAATTGATCCTGATTTGGAAGTGGGACAACAACAACAACAAAAAATCATGTGCTAGCCATTCACTTAGTCTTGAAGTTCAAGGCCAATTGTTGCAGAGGTTGGAGCTTGCCTTCCCGGACTGGCTCACTGCAGTTCTGTTCTTATGGAGTCTGCCCGTTTGTCTCACTGCTCAGCAAAGCCCCTGCAGGGCAAGTTTGCTCATTTGTTTAAGAAGTATCACCTCTTGCCAGTTTACCCAGTGAGTCAGAAAGTAAGGTGAAGGCTGGGCTTTGTCAATCTGTAGGTCATAGTTCCTTCCCACTTGTTGAGTTAGGGCTGGCAGTGATGGGTCGTATTGGCACATGCTTCGGTGGACAGGGAAGGACCACTGATGCTGATGGAGTGTTGGGTGGGCTTCTGAGGTCCTCACTAACATAATGTTAGCTGTGACTCTATTGTCACTAAAGCCACTCACTACCCTTGAAGTGCAGGACATTCTTACCTGCTGTATAGCTATCGCTATATGTGGTCATCACTTCTAAGAATGTTCACTCTACCCAAGGGGCAGACCAGCACACCTTCCAGCCTGGTGTTGAGTGTCTGTCAATCACGAGCGACTCCCACTGGTTGGTTCCTATCTGGATGGTGATCATTTATTGATGGGAAGAGAGAGATTAGATACATTTTCAGTAGTCAACGCTCATAAGACACACAGACACATAGACACATAGAATCCACAGGTGTCTAAATGGTACAAAAACCCATGAAAGGATGACATGCCTCAATTGACATTGTGCATATATCCTAAGAGCTATGTAGCTGGAAAGGAAAAGTATTGTTTGGACTGTGTAGAGTCAGAAACTACTGTCTGACTCAAAAAATTGTAAGCAGAAAGTGAGACCCTTTGCCTGGTTTTGAAAACAAAGTACCATTCGGTATGTCATATATACAATAATAAATGTCTGGGATTTTCTCTTCTGTGCTGAGGTGCATGTCAGCAGTAGAGCACTTACTTGCCTAGGGTACACAAGGTTCAATCCCCCCAACTCCAATTTTGGATGAAAATCTTGCAAAATAGAATTTTCCAGAACTAGGGTGAGGAATCTGGTTCAGTGGCAGAATACTTGTCTAGTGTAGTAGAGGCTCCAGATTTGATGATCGGCAGCAAAAACAAGATGTTGACTAGAACCCCTCTGTTTCTAGAGCACGGACTTACGGCGATTATAATACATAACTGATTGTATTGCCATCACTTTATATTATTTTTATGGAATAGCATGAAGGATTTTTGTGAAAATTAAATGATGAGTGTGTCTGTAACCTCAGTGCCTTTACAGGGAGACAGGAGATTGAGTCAGAAGAAACCCTGGAAGGCTGAGGCCAGCTAGCCTGGCACAGGCACAAGAAAACACCAGAGTTCCTCTCTCATACAAAACGGAAGGCAAGGACTTCCACATGTGCTACGTGGCAGGTGTGCACCTGTGTTTATATACACGAGGGTACACATGAACACGCGCGTGCACACACACACACACACACACACACACACGTTAAAAATATCTAATTTCGCCGGGCGTGGTAGCACACATCTTTAATTCCAGCACTTGGGAGGCAGAGGCAGGCAGATTACTGTGAGTTCGAGGTCAGCCTGGTCTATAAATTGAGTTCAAGACAGCCAAGATAATATAGAGAAACCCTGTCTCAAAAATTTTTTTTTAAATTTCATGTGTATAACTGTTTTGCACTGTGAGCTGCCTTCTTTGTGCTGGGAACTGAATCCCAGCATTAAGTGCAGACCTGGAGAGATGGCTCAGTGGTTAAGGGCATGCCCTGCTCTTCCAGAGAACCCAAGTTTAGCTGGGCCTGGTGGTGCACGCCTTTAATTCTAGAACTCAGGAGGCAGAGGCAAGCTGTGAGTTCGAGGCCAGCCTGGTCGACAAAGTGAGTCCAGGACAGCCAAGGCTACACAGAGAAACCCTGTCTTGAAAACAAACAAACAAACAAAAACAAAAACAGAGAACCCAAGGTTGGTCCCCAGCACCCACATCAGGTAGCTCACAACCACTTGTAATTCCAGCTCCAGTGGGATCCAACACATCTGGCTTCTGGGAGTATTCATGAGCATGTACACACACATATTCTTAAAAATAAAGGCAGCAAGTGCTCTTGCCCACCGAGCCATCTCTCTTGAGCTTAGCTTTCTGTTTTGTTTTGAGACAGGGCCTCAACATGCAGCCCTGGCAGTGACAGATATTTGATTGTCTCTGCCTCCCAAGTGATGAAATTAATGGCGTGTGCTAGTACGCCTCGATCAAAAGGCTTTTAAAAATGATTGGAAAGTGTGCTTGGTGGTGTAAGCCCGTAACAACACAGCACTTTGGTTAGAGGGTGGGTCAGAAGTTCAACGTCACCCTCAGCTACACATCGAGTTTGGAGCAATGAGACCCTGTCTCAAAAGAAAAAGGAAATAAAGGGTGACTGCCTAGGCTTTGGGAAATAAAGGGTAGGTATATGTAATTTCTCCTTTTCTTGGATTTAATTTTTCATGGTCTACTATGCCCACCATCCAAAATATTAAATGGAAATTTCCAGAAATAAACAGTTTGCAACTAGTAAATTATATGCTATTGTGCTGCAACGAAATCACACTCCCTTCTGCTGTGTCCTGTCCCCGATTTTGAGTCATCCAGGTGTCCATGGCTGGGTGCATTATCTACCCTTTAGTCACTTAGCCATCTCAGCTGTCAGACGAGCTACAGCGTGGCAGAGCTGGAGTTCAGGCGACGTGCTTTGTATTTGGTAATGGCACCCAAGAGCAGGAGTGGTAGTGCTGATAACTTAGAGGTACCAAAATAAGATATAAAGAACTTGCTTAAGTCAAAAGGCAAAAAGTGTTGACTTAGTATAGAAACAGGTTAGTAAGTACAAATCCTGTTGTGTCTTTTTTTAAAATTTTGTTACTTTCAATATTATGTGTCTGTCTGTGTGTGTATGCATGGGGGTCGGGGAAGGGGGCGTGTCAGTCCCCTTGAAGCTGGAGTTGAGGTCGTTGGAAGCTGTTCAGTGTGGGGCTGGGAACCAAACTCAGGTCCTCTGAAGGAAGAGCACATGCTCCTGCCCACTGAGCTCTCTCTGCAGCCTTATCTGTGGGGTTTTGAAGAACGAAAAAGGAAATGTAGGTTTGCACTTACATCTCAAACTTCAAAATTCCTGCCCTCCATCTATAAGCACAATGTACGTAACTGAGATGGGAAAGGCATCGCACTTGTGCACATGTAAGAAAAAACACCTAGCATCTAGAGGGTTTGTACTGTTTCTCAGTCAGAAGAGTTGGAACGTATCTCACATGAAGGGGACTGCTGTATTTAGATGTGGGGGAAGAGGAAAAGGTAAAACTAATTGCATGAACCTACTTAACAATTTGATTTCGTCTAGTCTCTGCAGTTAACTCCATTACGCAGAAATCTGAATGATGCCATTATAGCCAGGCAAGCACTTCAGTATGCACAAATGAAAGCCAAATGCCGGTGACACAGGGTGACTTGTCAATAAATGAGAGATCACTCTAAGGAAAAAGCAAAGTAGTAAAAGGAGCCTAAAAATAAACTTTCTGTACCTGAGAGGAAATAAACTACCAAGCAATTAAAGCGAAAGTGATTAAAATATTCTCCTACAGCCATATTCAGAAATGATATTAAAATAACATTTTAACATATGCCAAAATTAAGGACAAGATCTGTTTGTGGCTTATTTTCTTCCACATTCATTTCCTATTATTAAAATTTTCACTAAAAGGATTTTTTTCAAAGAAATAGTTTTTAAGTTAATATCATCAGTAGAAGGGCCTAATGTGCAATTCCAGCACTCAGAAAGCAGGAGGAGGAGGAGAGAGGTTCAAGGTCATTTTCTCCTTCTGTCTGTCTGTCTGTCTGTCTGTCTGTCTCTCTCTCTCTGAGACAGGGTCTTCCTATGAAACTCTGGCTGTCCTGGAACTTGCTGTGTAGACCGACTAGCCTGCCTCTGGAGTGCTGGCATTAGGGAAGCGAGTGCACTATCACACCTGGGAGACATTCTTGCCTCTGTGGTGAGTTTGAAGCAAGCTTGGGCTACACGAGACACTGATGATCAAAACATTTTTTTTGAGTATTCATAAGCTTTGAATTAACAAGTTTCATATTTTTTGTTAGAGGTTTAATAAATATACAATATGTTCAAATTGCTATCTCGTGATTAAGTTGTCAGATCTAGTTACTGATGAGCCCAAAGCTGCAATGGGAGAGGTTACATTCCAGGAAAACAGTCCAAAGGGGAGGTTCTTTGTTATTGTTTTATTTATTTACATTTTATTTTTGAGACGGAGTTGCCCTATGCTGACCTGATTGTCCTGGTATTTGCTATGTAGACCAGGCTGGCCCGAAACTCACAGAGATCCACCTGCCTCTGCCTCCAGAGTGCTGGGATTAAAGGTGTGTGCCACCACAAACTGGCAGGAATTATTTATGACTGATGATTTATTTTGCCACAAGATTATCAAACTGATGTATTACCTTTGCATACATGCTAAGATAAACATAATTGGAGCCATTAAAAAAAAATCCAGTTCAACGCCTTGAAAACGTGTAGGACTTAAGAGAGTCAGCTCAAGGAAGGGAAACCCTCTACTTCGGTTGAACCAGGTTTTTGACTGGAGCATTTTTTTTTTTTTTTTTTTCCAAAGGCAAATTGCTCGTGAAGTTGTCAATGCTGTGCGGTCTGCAATGGGGGCATGCAAATGAAAGGGCCATAGCTCCGACCCCTCCTTCCCCCTGTTGTCATTCCCAGCACCCCAGCAGCTTGAGGAGCTCCCCTAGACTTTTGGGGACCTTGACTCAGGCTGACCCAGGATTCATGGCTTTGACATTCAAAAGAATTCCAGAACTAAGCTAAGCTAAAGAAGATGGCAGCGGCTTTATCCATGCTGCTGTAACATAGGCTTACGCGTGAGGGTCAGGAGACAGGGCGCTCAGAACTGCAAACCCGAGAGCAAGGCTCAGGCACAGCCACAGCGGGCTGTTTTGTACAATAGTCATGCATGAGATTTTGGTGGACTTTGAAGTTAATATCTTATCACTGCATGGCTCCTGGGAGCACTTGGTGGCGTCACAGCGGAGAAGGAGATGTTTAGCCCTGGGGATGCTGGATATCTTTACCATAAGCAGTTTTGCTTGAGATTCTCTGGCAACGTCTGGGGGAAAGGAATGAGAGCCTGCCCAGGCCTCATGTGCACTCAGGCCTTACGTTTGGGTTGTTGCTACTATAACATAAAATGAAAGGAAGCCAGGTGTGGTGGCGCACGCCTTTAATCCCAGCACTCGGGAGGCAGAGGCAGGCCATCGCTGTGAGTTCGAGGCCAGCCTGGTCTACAAAGCGAGTCCAGGACAGCCAAGGCTACAAAGAGAAACCCTGTCTTGAACTCCCCCCCCCCAAAAAAAAAGGGTAGAAAAGGAATATTAACTCTAGGTCAGCATCCTATATGGCAAATACGATGAGCTCACGGTGACAGGCTTTAGCCCTGGCTGGCCTGGAACTCACTGTGCAGCCAGACTGGTCTCAAGCTCCCAGAGATCTGCCTGCCTCTGGCGCCTGAGTGCTGGTGTTAAGTGCTCTGAGATGAGGGGTTCTTTTCCTTCTTTCACCCCCCCCCCGAATTTCCTGTCTATCCTGCCTCAGGATGACCACAATTCTGTTCTGACTTCATAGCCCAGTTTTCTTTTCCACTTCAAAGTTTCCTGGCCTGTAATCAAGTGCTTGAGAACTTTATAACAAACAAACAAACAAACAAACAAACAAATAAGGGAGAAAGACACACGGAAATTGGCTTTCAGAAGCTTCCTGTTAAAGTGGGATTTGAAAGGCGAATACTTGTGAACACAATCTACTACAAGGGAAAGCATAACTCATTATGATAAACACTGGTTTAGAGACAGTAAATAAAAGAGGTTGCATAACCAGCTTTCTCCTCAGACAATGGAAGACACATTGAAAAGCCATGTAGTTTATAGACTGTAGCCTTAAACCGAGCCTTAAAATACAATGCAATGTTTGTACTTGTGCGCAGTGCTCTCCCATTTGAAAGGCATCATCACACACCGAATCCTTTAATATTCACTGTGGTTCTGTGAAAAATGCCCTGCGTGCTCTCCATCTCCAGAGGGCACTGTAGACGGAGGGCCCCACCCAGCTTAGGCCACCACTGGACTTAGGGTGGGATCTTTGCAAGATCAGAGCAGTGTCTTGCAACTTAGCTGATTCCACCTCCTGGGATCCCACGGCCAAGAGCAGAAAGTGTCTGCTGCCTCAGCTTACTCACGGGCTGCCAGGGAGTGCCAGCGGCTCTTTGGGAAATATGGTAAGGTGGTCAGGGTCGTCACCTGTTAAGCGGCGGCAGAACAATCTGGATTTGGCTCCCTAAACTTTGAGCAAACCCAAAGCATTGAGCGCGACCACAGAACAACAGGTTTTTCAATGGAGAATATATCCCAGCGGTTCTCAACCTGTGGGTCGCGACCCTGTTAGGGGTTGGCACACATGAGATATCCTGCATATCAGATATTTATATTATGATTCATAACAGCAAAATTACAGTTATGAAGAAGCGGCAAAAGTAATTTTATGGTTCGGGGGTAACCACAGCATGAAGAACTGTATTTATAGGGTCGCGGCATTAGTAAGGTTGAGAACCACGGGCATATACTTTGCTTTATTCCATGGGGGCTTTACTGACAATTGAACAAATGATCGCTTGGGTCACAGAAGAAAGCATTAGTGGACTGGCGGTCAGGAAACTACCTGTGCAGGTTAAGGAAATGTTTATCTGCAAAATGGGTGCAGCGGAGAGCGCGGGTTTTCAAGCAGCAAGGATTACTTTGCAAACAAGACTGCAATCAACCCTCGTTTCCTGTTCTTAGTGGTACTTGTTTCCCCAAGGTTGACTTAGAGGAGAGGATCTGAGGCTGGGGGGAAAGCGAGAGGGGTAGGAGAGCGGTGAGGCGGGGCAACCTCACTCTGCTTGCAGTAGCTCACGTTCCAGTGGCACCCGGGACGCTCGCTCGTGGCCACTGCTAGGCTTAGAAGCTTTCGCCCAGACCCAGCCGACCCGCTCTCGGGAATCCGGCGACGGGTGCTGGGAAGGGAAAGCCCCGGAAGCAGGGGGCGGAGCCCAGGGGGCGGGGCCATAGAAAATTGGGGGCGGGCCCCGTGGCTAGGGGGCGGGGCCACGGGCGGGGTCCAACAGAGTTTCTCCGCTGCGCGCGCCACGTCTCCCTCTGCGAGCGTGTAGAGGAACGGGCCAGGGAGGGGACAGCCGCGCGGGGCGGGAACTAGCTCCTCTCGCGAGAGTTGGCGACGGCTGCGGCGGCGGCGGCGGCAGCGGCGTGTCCGTGAGAGCGGCGTGGGGGCGGGGAGGAGAGGCGGCGGCGGCGGCGGCGGCGGCGGCGGCGGCGGCGGTAGTGACGGCGTCCGAGCTACGCCACACAAGGGCCGGGGCGCCGGGAGCCGGAACGCAGCGCGGGGTGGGGGTCGTGGCGGCGGCGGTGAAGGGGGGAGCGCGGCGGAGGAGGCGGAGCCATGGCGGGCCAGCAGTTCCAGTACGATGACAGCGGGAACACCTTCTTCTACTTCCTCACCTCCTTCGTGGGGCTCATCGTGATCCCCGCCACCTACTACCTCTGGCCGCGAGACCAGAATGCGGGTGAGTCCCATCGGCGGCCCGTCCGGGCGCGCTCTGGAGGACGCCCCGCTCCGCTCCGGGCCGCGCCGTCCTGCTCGCCGGTGCTGCCCCACGTCCCGGTGGCACCGCCCGCGCGACCCGGCCTGAGGGGCTGGGGTTGCCCGCTCGCCTGCGTGGTCCCCGGGAGTGTCGCTCGGACCCGCTCCGCATTGTTCTGGACGTCCCCAGCCTGCTGCCTCTTTGTCTTCCCCGCCTCTGCTTTTGTTGGGTGTTCTTTCTTGGAGGGAGCGGGTTAGGCTGGGACGGATGGTGATGGGGGGCGCGAGAGAAGAGTTGGCCGAGGAGGAGACGGAGCGAGCAGGCACAACTCCGCGTCCTCCGCTCCCGCCACCCTTCTTACCTTTCATTCCCTGTGTCCCTGCTGCAGCTGTTGTTACAGATGTTTGGGGGGCACCCCTGAGCTGGGTGGCATGTTTGGGACTTCCAAGTGATCTCACCAGCACCCCCCCATCACTCCCTCCTTTGCTTTTTTCATTTTGTTCAATCACTCGCGGGGGTTGGAAGAGCTGCCGTTATTCTTTTTATAAAAGCAAAAATAGTTTTTTTCCTCTCCCCCTCTGTTTCCTGTATTTTGGAGTTTCCTGTTTACAACGGAAAAGTGCAAGTATGAAGGATTAAAGCTCGATTCATTGATCGGAGTTGGGGGTCGCTAGCCCATTTGCTTTTTAGTTCTTGAGTCTTTTCACATTAAACATGGTGTCAGAATGCAACCTAAGACAGCTTCACGACCTGTTAGGGGTAGATTGTAATGTTAGGGTTGTTTGCGTTTTACTAAGACATATGGCACGAGATATTCTTAAAGCTGATGGCACTGACTGCAAGCGCCTAATGGGTTATTTCTGGTGGTGCTAACCATAATTAGTAGGTTTTGGGTATAACAGCAGCGCTGAGGAACAGTTTTCTATGCCTGCTGAGTTGCTTTTAGCTTGGGTGTGGTGATCCAGCTTGTGTACTGTACCTTGGGAAAAATTGACAATGACACTCAGAACTGGTTACACGTTGATGACAGAATTCAGTGTCCTATAAAAGTATTTAGTTACACAATAGAACTAAGTAAATTTAGGATAAAGGGCAAGGATTACATCTCTTTTGTACATTTGACAGTAAGTTTGAGTAGCAACTATTTACCCAAAGTTACTAGCCTCCCTGGTGTTTCGTTCAGTGCTGGTTTATGACATTTGCATTTCAGACTCTGTAGTTTTGTGTTTTTTCAGTGCATTTAGATAGTGTGGGTTTGGGGTAGTGGCTGTAGGTACTTTGGGTGTTACAATACAGCCACCCATGCCCAGTGTGGTGGCTCACAAATGTTATTCCAGAGGTGGAGTCAAGGTGATTGAGTTCAAGGCCACTGGCATCAGCTACAGAGTGAGTTCAAAGCCAGTCTGGCAACCTGAGACCTAGACTCAAAAATAGGCCAGCAAGATGGTCCAGCAGAACAGAAAACCAGCAGTGAGGACCAGAGAGTGGCTCACTCCCTCATAAACCTGGGCACCTGAGTTTGAACCTGGATCCCATTGGAAGAACTAAGATTAGAAACTTGTCCTGTAACATAACACATAGACACTGGTAAACACACACACCACCACCGTAATTAGAATAAAAACAATACAATTAATATCCTAGCCTTTTTTTATTTACAAAGCTAAGAATCACTTATAAAACGGTGCTTAAAGGTCTGGTAGTTGAAAGTAAAAATGTCAAGACAACTCAAAGTTTGATTTTGACTCATGTGTGTATGAGTGTTTTGCCTACATATGTGTAGGTGTAGTGCCTGGTGCCTGAGGAGGTCAGGAGATGGCTTCAGAACCTCTGGAAGTCAAGATCTGGAGTTGTGTATTCTTGTGAGTCACTGTGGGTGCTGGGAATAGAACTCAGGTCCTCTGTGAGAGCAGCAAGTGTTCCCTTATCTTCTGAGCCATCTCTCCATCCCCAAAGACAACTTTAAATGTAGTTCATAAACAATTTATTGTAGTTATACATTAGAAATTTCAAAGCAGTTACCATTATGCTGTGATTGGAGTCTTTAGTATTTTAGACAGTCTTAAGATTCTGAAATAGTTGCAGTTACCTCAGCCACTTCCTACCTTTGTTTCATTAATACTGTACTGTGACTGTGTATGCATTGTTCTTTCTGGTTTAGGTTGTTTTTTTTTTTCTTGTTTTTGTTTTTAATTATTTCCCCCCTCACATCTCTTTTATTTTTTTCCAAGACAGGGTCTCTCTGTGTAGCCTTGGCTGTCCTGGACTCACTTTGTAGACTAGGCTGGCCTCGAACTCAAAGCGATTTGCCGGCCTCTGCTTCCCCCCACCCCCTCGTGCTGGGATTAAAGGCGTGGGCCACTACACCTGGCTTTATTTCTCTCTATATATATTTTTGGCCTTCCAAGAGCCGTGATCAAAGGCATGTGCTACCATCCATGCCCAGTCTACTTATTTATTTATTTATTTTTGGTTTTTTGAGACAGGGTTTCTCTGTGTAACCTTGGCTGTCCTGGACTCCCTTTGTAGAGCAGGCTGACCTCAAACTCACAGAGATCCACCTGCCTCTGCCTCCCAAGTGCTGGGATTACAGGCGTGCGACACTACACCTGGCATTTTTTTTTAACCGGTGTGTGTGTGTGTGTGTGTGTGTGTGTGTGTGTGTGTGTGTGTTGGTGGGGAAGGGCATGTGTATGTGAGGTTGAGTTCCTCTGGCAGCCAGAACAAGGTTTCCTATTACCCTAGAGCAGGCGTTACCAGGCAGTGCTGGCCTGGCCAGTGTGGACAACAGCAACCAACCAGAGGTCTTCTGGAAGAGTGCACGTTCTCCTTTTTAGTTTAGTTTGTTTTTTGAGACTGGATTTCTCTGTGTAGCTTTGTCTGACCTAGAACTCGTTCTATGGATCAACCTGACCTCAAAACAGAGATTTGCTTGCCTCTGCCTCCGGAGTGTTAGGGTTAAAGGTGGTTGGCACCCTTCTTTCCCAATATGCCCCCCCCCATGCCTCCATGGGTGCCGTCTCTCTAGGCCCAATGTTTGTTCTTTATTATTTTTTCAAAACTGCCTGCTTTTGAAACCTGGCTTGGAGGATTACTGTGCTTTTAGGCAGGTGGTGTGCTTCAGGCATGGTCATCTGTAAGATAGAGACAGACGTCTCTTTATAGAATGAGAATGGAGAATAACTGCGCCTATGTCAGCTGTCGTCATGCCGTGACACTGCCGTCACACTCTGTGTTCATTTACTACTTAAGTGCTTAGCTTTCTTTTTTTATTGTTTGAAGAAATCAGTGAAATGTTTTAAAAGGTAACTTTATTTGCTTATATTCTCTCAAATTTGAGGATGTGAGTAGACCTCCACTTTTATCCTTTAGTACTGTAGTAGTAGGGAACTCCTACTTTAAAAGGTTTAAGATCTAGCCTAGTCTCTATTTTAGTTAGTGCTAAACTCCAACCTTCATTTCCAAGGGGTAAACATAGTGACTTGCCATAGGAACCAAGAACTGGTTACGAGGCTGTCTTGTGCACGTCTCTGAAGCTAGCCTTTGGGAGGCTGAGGCAAGAGGGTGGTGAATTGCAGGTCATTCTGGGCTACTTAGTGAGACCTTATCTCAAAACCGAAAACTCCAAGCCAACCAGGCCTCCCAAGGATGGTTTTTAGAACGGAAAAAGGTATGTGTAAATACACTTGTCAAACTATGGAAATGTCTTCATTTGGCAAATGTTTGCAGTTTTTCTGGATGATGCTACTAGGTGATAGATCAGATTTTTTTTCATTCTTTGTGTTTTTTTCTTAAGCTGAAAAAAACCAGTGCAGAAAAGCACAAAGGGGGCCAGAGAGATTGCTCTACTAGTGCTGGTTGCCAAGCTTCATAGCGTGTATTTCATATTTCGAACCCACATGGTAGAAAGAGAGAACCAACTCCATCACGTTACCCACTAAATCTACGTGTGCACCTTGGTACGTATGTACGTGTGTGTACACACATACACACACACACACACACACACTAATAAAAAGTAATTTAAAGGGCTGGATATATTGCTCAACAGTGCTTACAGAGACTCCAGTTCAGTTCCCAGTACCCATAACCACCACTCTAGCTCCAGAGGATCTGGCACCCTCTTCTGGTAAGTGAGTGAGAGTGATGCTAGAGGTTAAGATAGGGGCCGGGTGTGCCCGCCAGGATGCCTCCTAAACAGGCATGGTGGTGCTGAGAGGCTGGAGGACAGCGTCTGCTCTGCTCTGTTAGCTATTCGTTGAGTTTGAGACCTAACACCATGTATGTGTCCCTCCACTAATAATGAAATTCACCTTTAAAAACTAAAAAGCATGAAGGAATGAACAGAAAAAAAGATGATATATTTTCTCTTCTATGGATGCTTTTATTGTATTTAAACTATGAACCTTCCCACTGAATATTATTCTTGCTGTGTCCCATAAATTTTGGTATATGATGTTTTATTTTTATTCATTTTTAAAGCTTTCCGAGTTCTGATCTGTTGAATTCTTGTTTTTAGTTCTATAAATTTTTTGTTGGTTGGTAATTTTACTTGCCACTTTTTTTATTTGTTTGTTTGCTTTGTTTTTTAATGTCATTACATGTAGTCAAAGGAAAGATAATATGATAATTTGTGGCTGGACATACAGGCCATTCCCAGAAAATACCCTGTATACTGCGAGACCGGATGTTTCTGCTGTTGGGGGACTGTTTTGTGTATGACTGAGAGAACTGGTTCGTAGATTTTCTTGCTTGTTTGTTTTGTTTTGTTTTTGTTTTTTAAACTTTGGGTCCTTTCTCCATTTGTACTTACCAGCAAGCTGCTCCAAAAACGCCTGAAGAGTGACTTACTCCAGGGACTTGGAGTAGTGCCCAAGGCCTAAATTGATGAGTTAATCACAATTTAATTTAAAGTCATCTTTCAAAAAATATAAGCCTTCAAAAACAGTTGCATAGAACAGATTCTGCAATACAGTTGTCTAGGCGAGGAAGACATGTTGCCTTTCCCGTCTTCCCACATTGTCTGTGAGGATAGTTTTAGAAATAGTCCTACTTGAGGCAGTCTCCACCTGCCCCTTCAGGCAGCCTTTTTCACTTCAGCTGTTTATTAGTTCTAAGGTGAGGTGCGCTCAGTGCTCTTTGAATAGTACTTGGAGGAAATGTTAGTATTATCTGTATGAAAAACAGACCTCAGGTATGTATTCAACTTGCCTCAAGCCATAGCCATTAGGTGTAAGACTCGATGTTGGACCCAAATTACTTTTATGCCAAAGCACAGAGACGGTGGTTTAAGATGGATCTTGAAAAATAGGATGGCGTTCTGTAAGTAGGGAAACACTGCAAAGCATGGGATGTTCTGTAAATAAATGGTGAGGTTTTGACATGTGACTGGCACTTTGGACCAGGAGAGCCATTTTGAGTTTATTCCTTGTTGTGTTATTACTTAGAAAACAGTAGTGCAATGACATCTGGCTCGTTTTGCTTTTGTGAACATAGTGGACAATGGCTTAGAAGTGGGGGAGGGGGGACGAGGTGGAACTGAGAGTCCATCTCAGCTGATTTCATTGAGATGTTAGAAGTAAAAAGTGTGGCTGGATTAAAAAAGAATCTGTGTTAGCTTGGGCTGTTTATTTGTTATATATTTATATCCCTTTCACTGATTTCTGGTCCTTTGAAAGTTATTTGGTGATCAGCTCAGTTGCAGTTTGGGAATTGAATGTAGTGAAAGGATTGAGATGAACATTAAAAAAAAAGTCTATGGTGTTTTACTTGTGTGTATGTTTGTGTACCTAATGGTTATGTCCGGTGCTTCCAGAGGCCAGAAGAGGGCACTGAATTCCCTGGAACTAGTGCTACAAGTTGAGGTGAGCCATCATGTGGGTGCTGGGGATCATAACCCTGCCCTGACAGAGCAGTGAATGCTCTTACTGCTGAGTTATCTCTCTAGCCTCCCAATTTCTTTTTAAAATAGCAAGTTTAGTTATCTCAGGCTTGGTTTTATGGCTGTTTGTTCTTTTAAGTTAATAGAAAAAAAAAGTTGGTTGATATTTGCTTTGTGTTCAAAGCGATTGTGAGCTGCCATGTGGGTGCTTGTGCTCGGACTGGAACCCAGGTCCTTGTAAGAGGATCAGGTGTCCTAACCACAGAGCCATCTCTACAGTCACTCAAAGCGATGTGTTTTATGACTGTGTATGCTTAATTTAGGGCATACAATCATTTTAAGACTTTAGATCTCGAAGGGATATTAGAGATCCAAGAAACATGTAGTTGTTTAGGAAGAAATCCTGCGTATGCTATCCTGACAGAAGGGATTGGGTATGCTTAGAGGAAACCATCCAGAAACTTGGTGCAGAAGGAATTAGGGTACATTCAGGCTTTATAGATGTGACAAATATTGGATTAGTAAGTTGTAAAATTGTTATTATTTTAAGGCTAGGTTCCATACATGCTTGATCTTGGGAGAACCTGAAAAGTTAAATATTAGGTTAATTTTCTCCAATGAAAGACATTTTAAATTATATGTATATGTGTGGGTTTGTGCATATGTTATGAAGGGGTCCCAGGAGGCCAGAGGAAGGTATCTCCTTGGAGCTGGAGTTAAAAGTGGCTTTGAGCTGCCTAACATAGGCTTAGGAAATTGAACTTCTCTGCAAGAAGTGCTGTTAATTACTGAGCCATCCCTCTAGGGGCTTTCTCTTCTCCCTTTGTCTTCTTATTTTTGAGAGAGTCTTATTTTGTAGCTCTGGCTGGCCCTGAGATCTACCAGCCTCTGCCTCCTGAGTGTTGAGATTAAAGCTATGTACTACCAAGCAAGACTGACTCCTCAGACACGTATTCACTAAGTCATGCCTTTTATTCGTGCGCGCGCGTACACACACACACACACACACACACACGGAGTGGGGCAAAGAGACAGAGACAGACAGAGAGAGACAGACAGAGTAGGAACACTCTTGTGTCCTCTTTTCTTCAAGCCCAGTCTTCATATGTCACTTTAAAAATTTCCTGCATGTAGCCCAGATGTGGGGGCATAGATCTCATTGTTCAAAATTGAAACATATGACTTGAAAGTCATAAAGACCAGGTGGTAGTAGTGTATGTCTTTATTCTCAGCATTTAGGAGGCTGAAGTCTGCAGATCGCTGAGTTCAAGGTCAGCCTTGGCTACTAAGGAAATTCCTGAACAGTCAGGGCTTCACAGACAAACCCTGTCTTGAAAAAATGCCAACAAAATTTCCTGGGTCTAGTGAGATGGCCCACCAAGCCTTATGATCTGAATTTGAGTCTGGAATCCATATTGAATTCTGCAGGTTGTCCTCCACCTTCACATCCATAGTCACCTGCCAGCCTCTTCCATAAGTAAAAACCTAAAAAACCCAAAGTCAGAAGGCAAAAAACCGTGTCCCGTCATGACCACACTCTTTATCAGCGAAAAATGTTATATCATATATGCCAAGGCCACTTTGTTTCTTTGAAAGTTCTATTCATACTCTCAGGGAAAAAAAAAATCCTTACTGTTTGGAATTGTGTTTTTGTCATGGATGAAGCGGTTTTCTTGTATAGATTCCAAATCTTTTCAACTTTTGATTTTTCTTAATGTAGTTCAATCTAGTCAATGTTATTTATTTGTTGACATTAGTAGGTACAGAAAACAATAAAATGATGACTGCAATATACGTAGTCTTGTTTGGGTAACTTGCACGGGCTGTGTGGAGGATTATATTTAGATGCTTGAATTGTTATATCCAGAGCACTATAAAGAGAGTGTAAGAGGAGTGAAAACAAGTGCTGTGGAGGTTAGCTGGGTAAAGTATTTGCATCTAGTTGGGGTAATAGTAGCAAGCTAAAGGTTAGGAAAGTTTTGAATATTTAAATTTGTTTTTCAGATTTATTTTTGTATATGTGTATTGCCTTTATATGTATATGCGCGTGTATGTATGTGTCTGGTGCCCATGAAGGTTAGTAGAGAGCATTGAATCTCCTGGAACTGGCGTTGTAGGCAGATGTGAGCTGCCTTATGGGTGTTTGACTCAAACCTGGGTCCACTGGAAGAGCAGCCAGTGCGCTAACTGCTAAGCCATCTCTACAGCCCCCAAAGAAGATTTTACGAGGTATGTGGGTTTTGTGTGGCAGAGTCTGATACAGGCTTTCACTGTATATCGCAGGCTAGTATTAAACTTGGGCAATCCTTCTGCCTTAGCATTAAGAGTGCTGGTATTGAGACTGGAGAGATGGCCCAGTGGTAAAGAGCACTGGCTGCTCTTTCAGAGGGCCCAGGTTTGTTCCCAGCACCAATGTGGCAGCTTACAACCATCCATAACTCCCGTTGTAGGAGATCTGACACTCTCTTCCTAGCCTCTCCGGGCATCGGGATGCAGTGGTATATAGACAGACATGCAGGCTTACCAACAACAACAACAACAAAGCATGAACAAACGTCGGTGCAGCAGCATGAGATGTGTTCAAAAGGTACATCAGATCATTTGGAACCCAGATTCATAGAGCCAAAAAATGTGAGAAAACACAACTGAAGTCACGAGCCCCTTGTGTGCCCAGCTGAAGGGCTTATAAGTCACTTTTTGCAGCTGCACTATGTGCCCGTCAATAGACTCTTACATAATGAGAGCAAACAGAATTGAAGAAGCAGATGGACAGAATGATGTGATGGGACAGTGGTGCTAGTAGAATGTAAAGGACATGCTGCTTTCCTGGGATAGTTGCCTCCTACAGTAGGACCACACACTCCTAGGTGAGTCTTTTGTATCTGACTTGTTTCACTTAAGCACTAAGCTTTTATGTTCCTGTATGTTCTCAGTTCAAAACCCAGTTGTTTTTATGGCAGAATAATGCTTCATCAGAATATCTCACATTTTGTTCTTCTATGAAGAGTGCATAAAACTGTCTTCTTTGAGCAGTTGTGCATATCAGAGTGTTTGGATTTTCCCCAGTATAATATTTTTATTGATTATTTGGGAATTTCACTTCATATACCCCATCACACTTCACAATCCTCCCAGGTGCTGCCTGCTAATACCCCTCGCCCCAGAAAATACAAGTTGTGTTGCTCATGTGCTCGCTGGAGCATGGTCAAACTCCCAGGGGCCAGCCCCTTAAAGCAAAATGAGTCCCTTCCACATGCACCCCAGCCAGAAGCTATCAATGGGTCTGGATTCTTAGCAGCTCCTTTGAGAATGTTTTTAGGAGTAGAATTGCTAGGCCACATCCTAATCCTGTGTTTACCTTTTGGAGAACTTGCCACTATTTTCCACAGTGGCTGCATCATTTTATAAATTCTCTCTAGGGGTTTTTACATACTGTCTAATGCTTGCTACTCCCCTCCCCTGGTAATTGTAGTTATCTTAATGGACTTGAAGTGATTGTGTTTTCCTAATTCTTAATAATATTGAGGTATTTGTTTGTTTTGTATGCACTCTCAGGCCTTCTGTATGTCTTTGAAGAAACTCTCTGGCCATCTCTGTGCCTTTTCAGATCCTGTGCCCATCTTTTTGTTTTTACTTTATTTTCTTGTTCATTTGTAAGAATTGTTTGTATTCTGGATATCACTCTCTTGTTAGCTAAATCATTTACAAGTATTTTTTTCCCATTATCTCTTTACTTTCTTTCTTGCCTTTTGATGAACCCCAAACCAAAAACGCTTTAGTTTTGTTGAAGTCCAATTTATTTCCTTTTGTTTGTTTATATTATTGGGAACATATCTGAGATTCTATTGCCAATTTCAAGCTTATACAAATTTAATCATTTTTAAAAAGGAATTTAATGGCTTTGACCCTTTAAACTTTTGAATGTTTACGACTAGTTTTCGATTCAAAATCAGATAAAAAAAAATGAATCCAAGGTTTTTCTGTCACCCCTCACCTTGTGAGCCTGGTCCTGAACATACCCTGTGCAGTGCTACTGCATACTGCTTGAAACACCTCAGCTCGTATTCAGAACTCTTGTAAGTGCTGTGTTCTTAACTGTACATACAAGTTTTCTGCTTTTATAGGTGCATAATGATCTAATTATGGAAAACAAAGACAACATTCCTTATGATTATTCCTCAGCATGTTAAGTACAAGATTGGTATATCTTTGGATTGCATTGTTAAAATATACTTTAAGATTTAGTATTTTTATATTATGTACATGAGTGTTTCTCTATATATGTGTGTATGCGTGTGTGTTCTGGAGCCTGTGGAGGCCAGAAGAGCATCAGACCTGGAGTTCTGATGGTTGTGCGCCTCCATGTGGCTGTTGGAAACCTAATTGGAGTTCTCTAGAAGAGTAGAAAGTGTTCTTGCTTGCTAAGACATCAATCTAGTCCAGATGTTTGATTCAAGATTTATTTTATTGCCGGGCGTGGGAGGCACTCGACTTTCATCCCAGCACTCGGGAGGCAGAGGCAGGCGGATCACTGTGAGTTCAAGGCTAGAATGGTTTACAAAGCGTGTCTAGGGCAGCCAATGCTACACAGGGAAACCCTGTCTCAAAAACCAAAAAACAAAACAAAAAGCCAAACCAAACTAAAATTCACTTTATTTTGTGTGTGTGTACCTACCTCTACAGAGGCCAGAAGAAGGAGCCTGCTGCTTGGATCTAGAGGTAGATGTAATTGTGAGCAGCCTGACAAGGATGCTGGGAATTGAACTCAGGTCTGTTGGGTGAGAGCAGGCACTCTTAACTGCTGAGCCATCTTTCCTGCTCCTGGAATGTTTGATTTTTAAAATTGCTGTTTGGTGAGCTGACTTGAATTTTCATTTGAGAAAAAAAAGTAATCATTAAATGAATTTGGTTTGGGATTAGACAGAATTCCAATAATTTCTGAAATGGCCTTTAATATACTTACATATTACAGTATGTATTTATGCAAAGTGTAGTTATCAGTATTGATGATTATAAAAAATTAAGATTTCAAGTAATAATGAAAATGCTATATGTTCTATAGTACTAAATATTCAGCCGAGACTGAAAATAAGCAGATATATCTCATTAGTATGCAAATTGCTTTCTTCTTTAAGAAATGGTAAAAATAATACCTATACCAACAATTATTTTTAATTTTATGATTCATCAGTAAATGTTTGACCAGTATATCTATTTTATACACATATGTTCAGGGTTGTGTAAATATTTCTCAGAAAGGGGTGGTGAGTGAGTTGATGAAGCCCTGCCTTGGTGCCTCATGAATCCCTTCCTTTCCCAGCTGGAGCTTTGCTAGCCTCTTTGTGAGGAGTGCTCTTTCCTCCCTCCCCTTCCCTCCCCTTCCCCGTTACTGTTTGCTTTTCCTCTAGTGCTTTTCCTCTGGGTAGCCACATTACCTCCTCCTTGGTCCCCGTTTTCTTGGCTCAAGTGTAATCTTTAGTGACATTTTCTTTGAGCTACCTTTATCAAATTGTGATATCATCCCCAACCCATTTTCCTCTGCTATATTTACTTATTTATTGTTATTATTTTAATCCACTAGACCGTGTAGTGTGTAAGAGCAGGTGGATTTTGGATCTCATGTGAGGAGGACCCCAACTCTTCTAAGTAGTGAAGGTTGACTTTGAACTTCTTATACTGCCTCAACCTCCTACTACCCTCCTGTACATTTCTCAGAAATGCTGTTACAGACAGTTACCACCATGCTTATACAGTACTGGGTTTGGAACTTAGGGCCTCCTACATGCTGGGCAAACATTCTACCAATAGCTACACTTCTGGACCAAGACTGTTTTTGTTGTATCTTCAGTTTTCAGAAAGGTCCTGGTACATAGTAGATGTTCTCCCTAGGAATTAAAAGTTTATAATTTTCTATACATATTTATATAGTACTTAATATATTCCAAGTAGATATAAAGAGAAAAGGCATTTATTAGTGGGTAAGATAGAAAGATTTCCAGCCCTCAACAGCCTCGAGTGTAGAGGAGTCAAAAATTGGCTTTAATACTGGTTGCTTGAGAGTGGTGGTTCTTGCTAGTCTGTGGTGGCACACGCCTTTAATACCAACACTTGAGAGGAAGACACAGGTGGATTTCAGTGAATCTGGCCTGGACAACATACAAGTTCCAGAGCAGCCAGGGCTACTTGGTGAGAGCCTGTCTCCAAATAAACAACTCAGTTAATGGAAATAATGGTGGGTCCGTGGGCTGGAGAGATGGGTCTGCGGTTACATGCTCTTGCTGCTTTTGCTCACGTTTGATTCCGAGCACCACATCAGCAGCTCTCGGTTACCTGTGTCCAGTTCCAAGGGATCTTGATGCTCTCACCTGGCTTCCTTGGGCTCATGCACTCATGTACAAATCTACACAGGAACACATTTAATTAAAAATAAAGTTTTTTAAAAAAATGGTGATTTATGCGTGCTATTTGACTTTTATTACCAGGATTCATGGTTCTACCAATTACATGTGGAAAATATAAAAATTGTGTTTGTCCTGAACGTGAAGATGGTTTCTTGTTATCGTTTCTTTTTCTTTTCTTTCTTTTTTCTTTTTTCTTTTTTGTTTCTGAGACAGGGTTTCTCTGTGTAGCCTTGGCTGTCCTGGACTCACTTTGTAGACCAGGCTGGCCGCAAACTCACAGCGATCCACCTGCCTCTGCCTCCCGAGTGCTGAGATTAAAGGCGTGTGCCACCATGCCCAGCTTCTTTATTATTTTTTTTTACACAGTATAACAAACTTTTCCCCCTTTCTTTTGTGTGTGTGTGTGTGTGTGTATGTGTGTATGTATGTCTCATGTAGCCCAGGCTAAATGTTTAGGAAGCTGAGAGTCAAACAGCGTAGTTCTGACTGATAAAAGAGCTCCTAAGGAAGGATCACATCTTGGGACTCACTCTAGAAGCCAGAGTGAGACTGGTACCCCATCTCTTCCTAGGGCATGCCCTAGTAGTTCAAGGATCTCTCAGCATGCTCTGCCTCTCAGATTTCATATCACTTCCCGGTATTGATGCCCTAGAGAGAAGCTTTTGATTCTCCTGCCAAATGTAATTTAGTATCTTGTCTTCTTTCATTCTAAAGCACAAAAACCTTTTTGCCATTTTATTTCTGGTAACTTTTGGGGGGGGGGTTAAACTTTGTTTCACTTGACTTTAGCATATAATCAGTTGTCTCAAATTCTTTTTTTGTTCCTAAATTTTATTTATGAATTCATACAAAACATTATAGACCAATACATCTTAATCCTCTTCTTCCTACCCTTAGTCTTGGTTAATCTGGAAGTCACACAGTTAATAGCTCTCTTTGTGATTGACAACAGTGTCCAACCAGGCTCAGAATTGTACTTCAGATATTTTTTGGGGTAATAGTTCATGTACCTTTGGACAAAGTTACCTCAGAAGTGACTGATCTTGCTCTGTTGGATGGTAACAAACCCACCAAAATTCCCAGCTTTCCAGTTCACCTTGATGCTTTCCAGGAGGAATTGTTTAAAACCGGAGCATCCACAACAGTTAGCAGTCAGTATATACCTATGTTCTTAATGTTAAGTACTTCACTGAAAGGTCGGAATGAAATAATTTATATATGTAGCAAATACTAAGTATCATCTACCAAGCCGTGAACAATACAGACATCATTGTAATGATGGCTACTTCCTGGGAGTTTGAGGAAATGAGTAATTGGCAGTTTACATGTAAACCATCAAAATGCCACATACTGATAAGTGCTGTGCTGTTCACATGCCATCCTGAAAACATTCCCAACAGTTGAGAGCTGAAGGACAAAAAGGAGCCTAGTCATTTAATGTTCTGTGTTAGCTTGAGAAAAGCCTATTTTAGGCTAAGGAAACAATTGTGTATGAAAGCTTTTGAGAGAAGTGTTTGACATGTTCTAAGAACAAAGGAGATTAAAGTGGCACATGAGGAAAATCGTCTGGGATGAAGAGTCATAGGCTTTGTCTCCGACTCAGGTATGTCTGTAAGAAGCTTGGATTTCATCTTAAGAGCATTTAGGCCGGGCGTGGTGGTGCATGCCTTTAATCCCAGCACTCGGGAGGCAAGACCTGCCTGGTCTACAAAGCGAGTCCAGGACAACTAAGGCTGCACAGAGAAACCCTGTCGAGGGGCGGGGGAAAAGAGCATTTGGGAGCTATGGAAGAGTTTTAGGCGTCTGATAGATGGTCTGATCTGCTAGTTCTTACTAAACACAAGATAAAAAAATATAGCTATTTACTTTTATTTGTCTACGTTAGTGTATCCCACATGTGTGGATGCCTTTGGAGACCAGAGTAGGTCTTTGGGTCCCCTAGATCTGGAGTTCTAGGTGGTTATGAGCTGCTAGATACAAGTGCTAGGAGACAAACTTGGGTTCTCTTGGAAGAGCAGGAAGTACTCTTAATGCACAGATCCATCTGTCCAGGCCCGATTTTCTATTTCTTGATAAGATGGGGAAAAAAGTGTTTTGATCAACTTGATTGTCCTTTTATGGATAGTCATATTTTCTTAAGATGTTTAATTTATAAATTTGCTTATCTCTTTAAAACCACATAATTACCTCTTTTAGATTTATTTTGTGAGTGTCTTGCTTTATGCATGCACGAGCACATTGTGCATGTCTGGTGCTGAGTGAGATCAAGAGAGGCTGTTGCATCCTCTGGGACGAGCGTTACAGTCGACTGAGCCAACATGTGCCTTCTTTAAGAGCAGCAGCACTCTGAAACTGCTGAGCCATCTCTGGCCCCTCAAGAAACAGTTATTTTCAAGTTCCCTACATAGTCAATGTTACTGTCAAAAAAAAAAGTTTCTTTGGATGACTTTTTTTGTTGTTTTTTAAATTTGTATTATGTGTATGGGTGTTTTGCTGGCATGTATGTCTTTGTACTACACGCATGCCTGGTACTGGCAGAGACCAGAAGAAAACATTTGATACTTTGGCACTGGTGTTACCGATGGTTGCTAAATTGCCATATGGGTGCTAGGAATTGAACCTGTGACTGCTAGAATAGCCAGTGCTCTCAATTAATGAGCCATCTCTTCAGCCCCAGTCGTTGTTGTTGTTGTTATTATTATTATTTTATTTTTTAAAATTAGGATCTTTGTATATTATCTAGATTGGCCTCAAACTCCTAGGTTTAAGTGATCATTGAATCTCAGTTCCCTGGTTAGTTGGAATTCTAGGCAAATACCCCAGTGCTTGCTCTTTAGAGCTATTTTGAGTCACCTAATAGTTTTTTAGACTGGATAGCCAAGCATGTCGCCACATGCAGTAATTTGGAAGGCAGAGACAGGACAATCAGGAGTTTGAGGCCAATTTGAACTACCTGAGACCCTGTCTCAAACCCAGAAAAATGATTTCATTTGTGTTAGGGATATAGTGCTTTTGGATTTGGATTTGAATGCGGTCCTGGAAATTTCCCCTCAAGTGGTAAATGTAGCATTATACTACGTTAATTATATGCTTTTGACCTTTGTACTATAACCACACATTGCATTTAGAAATACTTATTTTATCTATGTCTATGGTTGTGTGTGTGTATGTGCACATGTGTATGGGTGCCCACAGGAAAAGACACTAGAGCTCCTGCAGCTGGAATGACAGGTTGTTGTGAGCACCCTGCTGTGAGTACTGGGAACTGACCCCAGGTCCTCTGTTAAGAGCAGCAAGTGCTCGTAATTGATGAGTCATCTCTCCTGCCCCAGTCATGGTATTATTAAAGTGGATTTTACAAACTTTGCTTACAGTGCCAACCAGTACTTAGAGTTGAGAATACCCCTTGGGATGATCATGTCATGTCTGGTATTGATTTGCCCTTAGATGGCATGCAAAAAAGGGCAGACAAACATTCATTAGGATTATTCTGGGCTTTCTTCAGGCCGTTTGTTGTTGATGTTTGGCTTTAAATGTTTTAAAATATCCGGGCATGGTGGCGCACGCCTTTAATCCCAGCACTCGGGAGGCAGAGGCAGGTGTATTGCTGTGAGTTCGAGGCCAGCCTGGTCTACAAATCTAGGACAACCAAGGCTACACAGAGAAACCCTGTCTCAAAACAAAACAAAAATAAAGTTTTAAAATAAGATTCTCTTTTTATCTGAAGAATATTTTTAGAGAATTGGGAAGAGATGATTATTGTTTCTTAAACCCTTGTTGGCTTTAAATCCAACCTTCCTGTCTTCTCTCTGTGTCCTCAATTTTCAAGCCATATCATCTTTAATTTGATGAACTCTTTATGAGAAGGAGGGGTTAAAATTGGAAGCAGTTTTGTCTTCCAGGCAGCATTCAATAGTGTCTGGAGTGGTGCTTTGTGCATCCCACCCTCCCCCCGCCACGCCTCCTCTTTAGTGTGGCGCTTTGCTCGTATGTATGTTAGTGCACCATTTTATGCAAAACCTGGAGAGGTCACAAGGGAATTTCAGGTCTCCTGCAACTGTAGTTACTGATGGTTGAGCCATCATGAGCTTGCTGGGAACTGAACCCAGCAGTAAGTGGTCTTGGGCACTAGCCATCTCTCCAGCCCCACCCAGTGCCCCAGTCGGGTACTCTTGGCACTTAGCTGTTAATACGTAATAATGATAAACCATAGTGTACAGGCTAACCATTGACAACAAAGAACTGACTTCAAGATATCACTAATGCTGAGGTTTAAAACGCCTGTTCTGTAGTTCTTGTTTTAGTACCATAAAAGGAAAGAAAATTAAAGTAGGTGAATATATTGCATAATTACATGCTGCTGTCCAGTCAGTTGCTAGCTTTAGGAAGACAGTCTTGCGCTTGATCTATTTGAACAGCTTGCAGTTTTGTCAAAGCTTCCTGGGGATTGGGAGGCTTCTGGTGGTGGGTGGTCTCACACTGCTCTTACAAGATGCACTCTGTGCTTAGTTACCTCCTGTGTTCTCTTCTTCAGTGTCAGCATTTGCCAGGTAGATGAACCCAAATCTGCATTCCCATTTAGATTAATCTGATTGTGGGCTGTGTGGTGGGGATGGTAAGCAAGTTAATAGTGACACTTATGTCTTTTCCATATAAAAATGGTTCTAAACCAGCCAGGACAAAAGAAAAACCTCCCAAATAAAGATGTAATGGAAAAATAAAATTAAAGAAAGGTGTAAAGGAATCTTTGGTTTCTGTTATTCTATTCTGTGGTTAGAATGGCTAGACCATTTTTATTTGTGGCCTAGAGCTGTGATTCTCAGTTTTCCACTCCGTAATATCTCATGCTTTTCCTCTTTTCAAACATTTTGGAAAAACAAACTACTGTTGTAGAAAAACTTGCTTGTCTGTTATATTGGTGTGATGAAACACTGTGATTAAAGTAATTTATAGAAGGAATGTCTATTTGGCTTATGCTTCTGAGGGATAGGAGCCTGTGTGTAGTGGGGAAGCATGACAGCGAGCAGCAGGCTAGAGCAGGAGGCTGAGGCTGCACATCCTCAGCTCCAAAGAGGAAGCAGAGCGTGAACTCAAAATGGTGTGAGAATCTTTAGAGTCTCAAAACCTACCTCCAGTGACATACCTCCTCCAAGAAGGCCAAGCAGTGTCATCACTTGGGGACCAAGTATCAAAACATCTGAGTCTATGGGACATTCGCATTCAAACCGCCACACCTGTTTTTGTTTTTAAATTGATTAAAAAAACTGTAGACAGTAAACAGGTATTGCCCAAGTGAGGTAACACAGTGTTAGTGAGATGTAGAGAAACCCCAGATAACTAGAAAACTGACATTCTTAAACTTCTTGGGGTGCAGCTGGTCATGGTCACGCACATCTTTATTCCCAGCACTCAGGAGGCAGAGGCAGGTGTGAGTTCGAGGCCAGCCTAGTCTACAAAGTGGGTCCAGGACAGTCAAGGCTACACAGAGAAACCCTGTCTTGGAAAAACAAAACAAAACAAAAAAAACAAACAAAACCCGAAAACTTCTTGGAATGCTGAATGTTATCTTTAATTCTTTTTATTTATTTATTTATTTATTTATTTATTTATTTATTTATATTTTTTATTAATTTATTCTTGTTACATCTCAATGGTTATCCCATCCCTTGTATCCTCCCATTCTTCCCTCCCTCCCATTTCTCCCTTATTCCCCTCCCCTATGACTGTGACTGAGGGGGACCTCCTCCCCCTGTATATGCTCATAGGGTATCAAGTCTCTTCTTGGTAACCTGCTGTACTTCCTCTGAGTGCCACCAGGTCTCCCCCTCCAGGGGACATGGTCAAATGTGAGGCACCAGAGTACGTGAGAAAGTCATATCCCACTCTCCACTCAACTGTGGAGAATGTTCTGACCATTGGCTAGATCTGGGTAGGGGTTTGAAGTTTACTGCCTGTATTGTCCTTGGCTGGTGCCTTAGTTTGAGCAGGACCCCTGGGCCCAAATCTGCCTATCATAATGTTCTACTTGTAGGTTTCTAGGACCCTCTGGATCCTTCTACTTTGCTATTCTCCCATGCTTCTCTCATCTAGAGTCCCAATAGGATGTGCTCCCCTCTGTCCCAGTTTCCTGGTAAGTGAAGGCTTTCGTGGGACATGCCCCTTGGGCTAGTATGCATATCTTTAATTCTTATCACTATTTTCTGGACACCTTAAGAATTAGGAAGTACTTAAGGAATTACTATTTAGGAAAAAACAACATGCTGGGTGTGGTGGCTCACTCCTTTAATCCCAGCACTTGGGAGGCAGAGTTAGGCAGATCGCTGTGAGTTCCAGGCCAGCCTGGTCTACAAAGCGAGCCTAAGATAGTCAAGGCTGCACAGAGAAACCCTCTCTTGAAAAAACAAACAAAAAGGAAAAAAAAAAAAAAAAAAAAAGAGAGAGAGAGAAAAAAGCAACACATCTTTTTTTTTCCTTTTAAATAGCTTGTAATATATTGCATGTATCATTTTCTTTTTAAGGTTGGTAACTTACAGGTATGTTTAAAAATTATTTCTTGGTAGTTTTCATAGTCTTTAAGTTATCAAAGATGTACTCATATACTTATTTTAACTAAAAAATAAAATCAGATCTTTTTTTGACAGTTCTATTCAGGTGATAGTTTTTGCCAGTTAGGTTTTAATGATATATTTTTCCTATATATTTTTTTAATTTTAGAAACCTTATTAAAAAATTACCTTGTAAATAAGTAAAATATTACAGGCCAAAACTGACCAGACCGAAAAGTTCGTACAGTATAGTGAAATTCTGGTTGGAATAGGTATTTGGAATGTAACCTGTGGAGCTTGACATTTACACTTTCAGTATCAAAATATATTATGTAATTAGCCATCACCAAAACCAGAAAATTGAGGGCAGAATTAGAACTAGAAAACCAACTAGCTTTATATTCTCTTTCATAGCGTGTATCTATAAAGGGAAAACTTGGCGTCCTTTTCTTTTAAGGAACAATTGCTTTAAGAACCATATGTTAGGGTCTGGAGGGATGGAGCAACAGTTGAGAGTGCTCATTCTTGCAGGGAATCCTGCTTTGATTCCTAGCCCTACATGGCAGCTCACAACCATCCACAACTCCAGTTCCAGGAGAATCTGATGCCCTCTTCTGACCTCTGTAGGAAGAAAGCATACCTGTGCCTGCAAGCAAGCAAGGCACTCATATACATAAAACAAAAATTTTTTTAGTGTTAAAAAAAAAAACTTACAAAAGGATAGGTTTCTTTGACTTGAGGTCACCATACAAATTTGGAATGTGCTCTGTGAATTTTTAATTGTACTGCAAATTTAAATACTATTATGTTACTATGCAGCTGTCTTTTATAATACTTACTGATTGACTGAAATATTCTTTCAAAAGGCTAAGATATTTTCTCTAGGGTCAGAGGGCATGGCTTGTAAGATGTGGGTACATATTTTGCAAGGCCGAAGACCATTTATATGTTCTTCCTTTGATTAGATGAAGCTGTCTGGTACATAGACTTCAGCATTATTATTATAAGATCTTATAAAGGGGTTTTCAGTTTTATACTTGAAAATGGAAGTCTATTGAAACTTAATGAAAAACATTAAAGTTGTACAGTGATATATTTTTTAAGTTCATAATTTAACCATGAAAATCAGGAAATTTTAACATTACTTTATCTTTTGTTATTTGTCTTAGTGATTTTCTTTGTAGCAAAAATTCAAATTCAGAACTATACATTACATTTAGTTGATATGTGTCTTTAGTCTGGAATAGTTCTTTATCGTCTCCTGGCTTTAAATACTACAGGCCAATTATCTAGTAGAGTGAACTTATTTTATATCTGATGAGTCTGTTCTTTTCATTGCATTTTGTCAGGTGGTGTGTAATTTTAGTTTGATCTTTTATTGGTATTGTTCACTGCTCACTTGAAGTATTGTCTATCAGGTTTTTTTTTTTTTTCTGTTGTAACATCATCACATAGTGGCTTAAAACAACACAGGTTTATTTTTGTATAGTTTTAGATGCTAGAAGTACAGTGGGTTCTACTAGAAAGTAATGATATTGCTAGGGTTGTTCCTTCTGGAGACCTTGAAATAGAATTTGCTGGCCTTTTCTAGCTTCTAGAGACTGTATTCCTTGACTTAAGGCCCCTTACACATCTTCAAAAGAGCATCAGTCTGACCTTTGGGTTCATTGTTCCCTCACTTTCTGTCTTTAGCTCCTGTGGAGCTCCTGCCTCATTACACCTGCACCTTCTAGGATAACCTCCCACTTCAAGATGTCATTTAAGATGCTTACTAGTTTCTTGTGTGATGATGTTACCTTATTGGGAAGCATGCTTCCATATTGGAAAGCCATTCTTTCCTCTGTGGTAATTAATATTTGGTGGGAAGGTATAGAGATTTTTGGTTTTTGTGTATTGAGATTTCTCATTCCTATTGTTTAGAAGCCAAAATCTGGGTACCATTATCACAGCTGTTAGGATTTTGCTGTCTGAGTCCCTCTTAGTACACAGAGGTAGGAAATTCTAAGGGATTTTTAAAGAATGCAGTGTCAGTATATCTATATTAATTCATGTTGGTACCTTGAATTCCAGACTAACAGTCCAGGTTTAGTCTTTCTCTCCAACCCCCCCCCCCCCTTCTTCTCTGACAGGGAAAACTGGATTTTAGTTTTTGATACTTTGACTTTTTTGGTCGGTCTACCTGCGTATATAAGAGTCTCCTGTTACCACCTCTTATTCTACCTTCTTCTGTCTTCATTACATTGGTACTCCTGCCAGGTAGCATAATAAATGCCTTTGTCACACTATTTGCTAATAGGGCAGTTGAACTTCCTCTTTGGTGGATTTTTTGTTTTTATTATTTTTAATGTAAGGGTGCTTTGTTTTTTTATTTTGTGAGGCAGAGTTTCTCTATTTAGTCCTGGCTGTCCAGGAGCTACCTCTGTAGGCTAGTTTGATGGCCTTGGATTCACAGAGATCTGCCTGCCTCTGCTTGTCTGTCAGCCTCCCCCTCCCAAGTGCTGGGATTAAAGGTGTATGCCACCACTCCTGGCTTGTAAGGGTGTTTACCTGCATCTTGTCTTGTGAACCATGTGTGGGCAGTGCCCACAGAGGACTGAAGAAGGTGTCAGCTCCCTAGAGACTGCAGTTACAGATGGTTGTGAGCTGCCATGTAGGAAATTGAACCTAGATCCTCTGGAAGAGTAGCCAGTACTTTTAACCCCTGAGCCATCACTTCAGCCCTCAGTGTGGTATTAAAGAATTCCAAACATGAGAGATATATGCCAAAGTCTTTTTAAAAATTCTATTTATTTGTGCATGCCTTGGCACACACATGGAAGTTGGGAGAACCTATAGGAGCTGTTTCTCTACTTCCAGCATATGGGCCCCAGGGATGGAACATAGGATGCCTGGCTTGCTGGTCAGTGCCTTTCCTTACTGAATACCTACCTCAGTGGCCCTCTGTGCCAAACTGTGTTGCTTACCTATTATCTCATGAGGGGTGTCAGTTTTATATATGCTTTAAAAATATGGTAAATAACAACAAAACCCAAGAAAATAAAAACAACAGAATTAGCCCAGCTGGACTGAGGTTACATGATCTTAGCTTTGTTGGGAACAGCCCAGGCATTGTGACTATAGGAGCTGTGGGAGTTGAGCGTGTCTTTTTCTTTTCATAAGATGCTTTGTTATGCTGACCTTAGTGGCACTGGTATCATAGAGCTTCTTCACAGCCCATTTGAACCATCTCTTCAGTGCTTTAAATTGGAACTATTTAATCAGAGTTTAGTGAAACAGTACATGACATTTTAGGTTTGGTTAAAAATTTTAATTGAAGCCAGGTGTGGTGGCGCATGCCTTTAATCCCAACATTTGGAGAGGCACTGGGATCTCTGTGAGTTTGAGGCCAGCCTGGTCTACAAAGTGAGTCCAGGCCAGCCAAGGCTACACAGAATAACCTTGGTCTTGGGGAAAATTTTTTTAATTGAATTTTTTCATCAAATTGTAGCTTTTCATAGTGACCAAAAACTTTCATCATAACTCTTAGACAAACCCATCTTTAGTTCTTCCAGTTTTGACCTACTTTCCCATTTAACATAAAATAATTAAAGCTTGTGATACTGGATTTTATTGTCCACTGTTGTTTCAGCTATGAGTTGATTTTCATGTTAAAACTACGAATTCTGTTAGTTTTACATTTTCAGTAGATAAAGTTCTGAACCTTGTTGGTTAGACTATAGCTTATGAGGTAATTGTTTCCGTACTTGAAGAATATTGCTTCTTCTTGGTTCCTAAATAAACATATTTTAACTTTTATATTTTCTTGTTCTGTACAAGGAGAGAATAAGATAATAGGATAATTGATTATATGATCAAGACACCATAGGTTCAGATTAGTTTCAAAATTTTTAGAGACGCTTCACATGAAAAACATTTGTTTCTTAGTTTAAAATTTCCAGCTATTATTTGATGTGATAGACACCTTAGCATAGCTGATGAATTTTTACAAGGATTATATAAATATGCAGGACTTGATGTTTTGGCAAAATGTTAGGGTAGTAATGAAGCTTAGTATGATATTAACTGGTTTAGCGTTAATAATTTTAACTCGTCTTTTTTTTCTTGACAGAGCAAATTCGATTAAAGAATATCAGAAAAGTATATGGAAGATGTATGTGGTATCGTTTACGGTTATTAAAACCCCAGCCAAATATTATTCCTACAGTAAAGTAAGTAATGGATTTCAATAACAAAACATACTAAGTACTTACTCTTTGCTAAGTCTCAAGAATTAGGGAATCCGAGGATGGCTTACATGTGAGACTGAAGAAATTGTAAGTTTGAGAGCTGTGAGCAAATTAGAAGTCAAAATGAAAAGGGTATGGGAGTCAGCTCTTGTATGAAGGTGGTATATATCATGTGCCAGGACTGGAGTTTTATGTTGAGGTCATCAAGATTTCAAAGACTGCCATGATCAGATGTGTATTTTAAGGTGGTAAATAAAATGTCGTGCATGTGTTACAGATGCTCAATATGTTTATTTGATTCTGTATTAACTTGTGTTTATGGTTTCCCTTAAGCTGAGGATAAGAAGTGAGTTGATTTGGCCAGGATCATGCAGTGAATAGTGGTGGAACAGGACCTCATCCCCCTTAATTTTGGCCGGCTCGTTGCTTAGGCAAGCCACTAGCACGAGTTTGATTCTGTGTGCTGCACACTGGCTTCACGTCAGTCACTAGTGTCTGCGGCGGGAACTGGAGAAGAGTGTCTGGTGAATTACCACATTAGTCTGCTTGAAAGAAAATCTAGTAGATGATTAAGAGTTGAACATGTTATTTTCAATCTGGTTTTGAATAATGAGGTTTTAAACACAGTTGTATTACTTCAGAGGATTGAAATAAGATTTTAGAGGGAAGGATCATTTTTGGATAGAGAGCGAGTCTGGGCTTCAGTGGTTTTATTCAGTGATGTGAAGCTAAAGGCAAAGTTAGCTCCAAGACCAACAAACCTTTCTGTCCACGTTTGCTGTTATTCTCATTTTAAATTAAAATTTTATAAACACATACTTTTTCTTCACACCCCCCGCGTGTCTTTCTGAGATTAGCTATGTAGCTCGGGCTGGCCTGTCAGGAATCTACCTGCCTATATCTGCCAAGTTCCTGAGGATTCAGAGTTAGTACCACCACTCCCAGGTTTAGGCTGATATTTCTGCTTCTTAGCTCAACCCCCAATGCATTTTTGCTTCAGGCACCTAAACCTCCATTTTTGTTTCTGGCTGAGTTTTTTGTTTGTTTCCTTGCTTTTTTTGTTTTGTTGTTTTGAGACCGAGTTTCTCTGTGTAGCCTTGGCTGTCCTGGACTTGATTTGTAAACCAGGCTGGCCTCAAACTCAGAAAGATCTGCCTGCCTGTGCCTCTAAGAGTGCTGAGATTTCATGTGTGTTCCACTACACCCTGCTTGTTGTTGGGTTTTTTTTTTTTTATTTTAAATTTATTGTGTGTGTGTGTGATGTGTATGTGGGTATACATGTGCTGCTACATCAGTGTGCAGGGCAGAGGACAGCTTTGTGGATTGTTTTACTTTTTTCTTTCTACATCTTTCTGAGGGTTCTGGGAATTGAACTCAGATTGCTAGGCTTCTGAATCAGATGCTTTTCCTCATGAGTCTTCCCATCAGCCTTGTACCTCAGTTTTCAAGGAAAAAAAAAGTTGGAGGCCTTTTCAGTAAGAAATAAATTATTTCTCTAACTCAAAATGAAGGTCAGAGAATGACTAAGTAGATTCTGGTTACAACTTAGATAAAATTGGAAATTATGAAAACTTTTTCTACTTTATATTATATAGTGCTTCTTTTCGGATAGTATCTCTGATACCAAGCCAAGTATTTTTGGGAAGTTGCTTTCAAATTACATTTAAAATATGGTTAAAAAAATACAGAAGACTTTCTAAGTTAATTTACTGAATCTACATGTAAGGGAATATTTGTCTTTTTAGAGAAACTATATTTTTAAAGAAAATTGGACACATAGCATAATTACTATGGTTTTCCCTTTTGTTTTGGCACTCTGAAAATAGGAATATAGTTTATTGATTGGAATAGCTCAGGGGATCCTGTCACAAGCCCTTTCTTCTTGGCTCTGAGAACAGATGTCAAATATGAAGCATCTGATAAAAGTTTAGCTACCTGGGATGTTTTGTTCTTTTCCTTATGTTTGCTTTGTCTTTGTGGTTTTTCATTTTTATCTCTGTTTTATGAGGTCTGTTAGAGTTTTAGATTTTGTCAAAGTGAGGAGTTACTGTGTATAAGTAGCATTTTCAAGTGTTCTTCAGATTTTGGGAGTATTAACAAACTTACTTTTATGTTCAGGATTTCCTACTTTAAATTATTATTAGTTTTACATGTAATCATCATGTCTACAGTTAAATAGTATGAGTCAGGTAGAGAAGGTGCTAGATATACTGTGATTAACAAAATATGATTCAAAGATGTGAACCTTAGGGTCTGCCAAATAAACAGTTACTATAAATTTAGTAAATATGTTAGTTCATTTACTTTATTACTGTAATAAAATACTTGGGTTTGGGTACTTGATAAAGAAACAAGACTTATTTAATTTATTTCAGGTTTAGAGGCTAAAAGCCCAAGGTCAAGTATCCCCATTGTTTGTGAGCTTTGGAGCAACATCACGACTTGGCAGATGGCATCATGTCAGGAGGAGATCTTTCCATCTATATGTACATACATATTTGACACCCAGAAGAGAGTGTCAAATCCTTTGTAAATGGAGTTACAGGCCATTGTGAGCCACCTGATGTAGGTGCTGGGAACCAAACTTTGTCCTCTGCAAGAGCAATATGTACTCTTAACCACTGACCCATCTCATTAGCCCCTAGCCCTCATCTCTCCAAGATCCACTACATCTTTTTGTGTTTGTGCATGGTGTGCTTGTGCATGTGTGTGTGAATGTGAGTGCATGTCTACAGTTAACATGCATGTGTCTGTGCATGGAAGCCAGAGGCTGAAACCTAGTATCTTCTTGGATTACTTTCTACTTACTGAGGTGTAGGGTGGTCTAGTTTTATTTCTTTTGCTGGGCACAGTCCAGGGAAGAGTGAGGCAAGTCTACCAATTCTACCTTCATTTTTCCTAGCTAGGTTTCATCTAGATTTCTCTTGTCTTTATGTAGCTCAGGGCTTCCTGTCAAGGAAATGGTGCTTGCCTGCAGTGGGCTGTGCCTTTCTAGGTCAGTTACTAATCAAGGTGATTCTCAGATATGTTCATAGGTCAATCTGATCTAGGCAGTCCCTCAATTGAGACGCTATTTTCAGGTGATCAGGATTGTGGCAAGTTGACATTTAAAACTATCATTCAGGGTTCTTGCTAAACATGGAGTTTGCCCAGCTAGTCTTAGCTAGTAAGTCTGCCCCAGGCATGGATACCATCTCAAGCACTGGGTTTTGGTGGGCTATCACACCTGCCTGACTTTTATGTGGGTGCTAGAGATAAGAATTCTGATTCTTAGGCATGTCCCCAAAACTGACTCCTCAATCCTGGTTCTACCACCTTTTTCTACTCTGTACAATAAGGCCTGGGAGAGGTCTTGCTACCGAAGAGCAGAAGGCCTCCTGACTTGGCCCAAGACAAAGCCTTTTTGAGAGGGTTCTAAGTGTAGGTAAAGTTTTTTTCTTTTCTTTCTTTTCTTTCTTTCTTTTCTTTTCTTTTCTTTTTTGTGGTAGTGGGGTGGAACCTTGCGAATGCTAGGTAAGTGTTCTATTGTTGATCTAGATCCCTAGCTCTTGAGATCTGGGGAAGAGTTACTAGTCATAGCCCGTAGCTACCGTGAGTTGATTATTGTTTATTCCCTTAGAGTCACTTTCAAAGTCCTTAACATTCTAAACCTCATTTAATAGTCAAACCTATCCTAGAGGTTGGATTTGCCGTATATAAGACTTAAGCAGCTTGCCAAACCTTTAACTGATGTGTAACAATGGTGGGAGTTGAGCTAGTGAGATTTGTTCTGTTGCTTATATTCTAAACTTTCCTTGCCCATATATGGTCAGGACAGAGAGGGAGGTGTTATTCATAGGGTTCTCTCTCCTTTCTGGGCATGTATGTAGGCATTTATGTGGGCTAGAAAACAGCTTGAAGTTATAGACTCTTAAAAAGCCTTAAAGTATGTCTGGGGATGCAACTTACTTTGTAGAGTGCCGCCAACTACGCAGGGAGCCGTTGGTTTGATCCCTAGCACCATGTAAACCAGGTATGGTGCTCATGCTTGCCTGAGTAGCACTTGTGTGAGTTGTGGAGGCAGGAGGACCATGCATAGTGAGTTTACGGGCAGCCTGGGCTAAATGAGACCCTTTCTCAAAGTGTGTTTGTGTGTGTGTGTGTGTGTGTGTGTGTGTGTGTGTGTGTGTGTTTGTGTTTGTGTTTGTGTGCTTGGTTTAGACTATTGTTTGGCCAAATGGAAAGAAACTTGTATTTCTCAGTTTCACCTGTCAGGTGCCCAAGGAATTTGCGCAAGTCACAGGAGAAAAGTGTGTTTGTGCCACTTTGTAGCTGTAACTGTGTTCTCTTCATCTCAGTCCAGGTGAAGGATTGCTTTTGAAGTTTGGACATTTTAGTTTAGTTGAAGGATGAATACACAGTTTGTGTAGGTGGGCACACATACATGGGGACACTTTTATTCTTTTTGCTGTATCAGGAATTTACAAATTTGAGTCAGTAGTGTGGCACAGTAGCATAGTGGTGTGGAACTACTTTAGATAATTTTATTCCTTAATCTTATAGAAAGCTATACAGATGTGTTTATTTATATTATTTGTTTTTTTTTTTCTGTAAACAGGAAAATAGTTCTGCTTGCAGGATGGGCACTGTTCTTATTCCTTGCATACAAAGTTTCCAAAACAGACCGAGAATATCAGGAGTACAATCCTTACGAAGTATTAAATTTGGATCCTGTAAGTAGTAGTCTTATGTAATAATCATTAATTTACTAGTCTCTCTCTCTCTTTTAAAGATTTATTTATTTATTATGTATATAGTATTCTGCCTGCAAGCCAGAAGAGGGCACCAGATGCCATTACAGTTGGTTGTGAGCCACCATGCAGTTGCTGGGAATTGAACTCAGGACCTTTGTGCTCTTAACTTCTGAGCCATCTCTCCAGCCCCTTAATAGTCTTTTAAATACTAAAAGTCTACACTTTTAAACCAATTAGACATTTTCAAATGAAATCAGACTTTGATTCATAAATCTTTTTTTTCTCCTTTCCATTTTTCATTATGTGTGTGTATGTGTCTGTGTACCCGGGTGTTTATGGAGCCCAGAAGAAGGTGTCAGATCCCTTGCAGATTACAGGTGGTTTATAAGCTGCCTGACATGGGTGCTGGGAACTGAACTCGGGGCCTCAGGGAAAGCAGTACAAGCTTTTGTGTGCCAAGCCATCTCTTCACCCCTGTTAGTTAACGCTTTTTTTTTTTTTAATTAAAATAAGACCTAATTTTAATCTGAACATATCTGTTGTATTGTCAATTGCTACTAGTAATTACTTATAACTGGTGAACTGTTAAAGAGTATTTGATGAGACGTTACTATAGTTTAAACATATTTATGTTGATTGACACATGCAGTGTCTTAAGTCTGAGTTGGGCGATCTTGTAAGAAGCTCTTGTTATTATCACTGCAATTAGGTAATCCTTGAGTATTCTTTTGGTGAGATTTTGGTTGATAAGTTAATGAAGAGAGAGAATGAGGTCTGGAGAACTGTGTCCTAGAACATCTAACTTGCTAGGTTGAATATAATGGATTGTTGTGGTAGTTTTAAACTTTTATTTCTTCAGTGGATGGCTTGATTTTGAGGTTGATACAATACAAGTTAAGGAACATGTTCATTTTTTAGTTTTCTGCTTTGTAAAAGAAAGGTTTGCATATAATCTGATTGTTATTTGATTTCTTTTTCAAATAATTTTTTATAGATTTTATTTTTAATTATGTATATATGTGGGGGGTATTTATGCACAAGAATGCATTGGATTCCTTGAAGCTACCCACCATTTGTCCTGGGAACTAGACTTTTGCATCCCTTTTAAGAGCATTGTGATCTCTTAACCACTGAGCTATCTCTCCTGCCCAGTATCGTTTTTTTTAATCTTACATAATCATTATGGTTATCAAGAGTATAAATAAAAAGATGTGGGGAAATAAAAATGATCTAAAATTATTGATAAAAAGTGAGATTGAGATTTAAAAAGATTGGTTCTTTTTAAAAAATATTTACTTACTATTAAAGTACTGACAAGTAGATGAAGGAGACTAATCTTTGGTTTGATGGTTTTTGAATTCCACTTAAGGTTTACTATTGATTATTTTGGTATATGTAAAGCCAGTGTAGTTTTATTTAAATATGGAGTTGTATGGTTTCACCACCATTATCATCATTGCAGTATATCGCATGCCATATAGTTAAGCGCTTGATTAAAAATAAATATTGATAAAAGAATTTTATGTATCAGATAAAGTTTGGGGGATAAGATGTATAGGAAAAATATTAGTTTCTTTTGTCAAAATGTTGAATAGTTCATGGTTTAAGATAAAAATAGGATTGATTATTTCTTATTGCATTGTGCTTTTATGTATTAACAAAGCTTTTCCTTTTAGGGAGCAACAGTAGCAGAAATTAAGAAACAGTATCGCTTGTTATCACTTAAATATCATCCAGATAAAGGTGGCGATGAAGTTATGTTCATGAGGATAGCAAAAGCTTATGCAGCGTAAGTATCATAGGGCCTGCTACACTTCTTAAACAAAGATGGAAAGGTGCTTTTCTGTTCTAGGAAAGTAGTAAGTAAAATGAGTGACATATACTTTCATTAAATGTTACCCAGGTATATCTGAACGTGACAATTGTGGACCTACACAGCAGCCCTAAGGTGGTAGTTTATTAAACCTTAAGTAACTCAGAGTTTGCATTTAGGGAAGTGATTTTGCCAAATTTAATTATGTCTTAGTGACTGTTTTTGGTGTGAAGAGACGCCATAACCAGGCACTGGCCACATTCTAGCCAGGGCTACATAGTAATTCCCTGCCTCAAAGGAAAACCAAAACCAAAACCAAAACCACTAATTCAGTGACTCTCATGTCCAAAACACAATTATTTCAACTATTAAGAAGTGAAATAAATGTCCTTTTGGACATTTTATATAGTAGTGTCCAAATTTCTGGTATTCATATCGCTTTCAGAACTTGCTGTTACATCTGTTATTTACTTGGTTAAAAAGAAAAAGTTCATAGACTATGCAACCCTGACTCCTCCTCATGTATGAACACTAAAATATCCAGTTAACTTTTCTCTTGGAATACTAGCACCCAGGGAACAATTTTAATTTTAGATCCTGTTTTCTAGAAAGTGTATATGGAAATATTATTCAAACCAGGTTATAGCTTCATATACCTGTAATCCCAGCACTCAGCAGGTTCATAAGTTCATGGCCAGTTGGCTACAAAGTGGAATGTTATCATATTTTTTTAAAAAGGGGGTGGGTGTATATTTGGGGGAGATGGCTCAGAAATTAAGAGCACTTGCTGGTCTTCCAAAGGACTCAAGTTCAATTCCCAGCACTTGCACAAGGAAGATCACAACTGCCTATAACTCCAACTCTAGCTCCTGAGGATCTAATATCCTTTCTAGTTTCTGTGGACACATATAGCACACATATGCACACACTTAGACACAGATACCATTGAAAAAAAATATCCAGCAGACTTCTCAGTTAGACATGATAGTGTACATCTTAAAAAAAAAAATTCACTTTACGTCTTGATTGAAGCCTCTCCCTCTCTCCTCCCAGTCCCCACCACTACCACCACGCACCCCTTCCACTCATTCTCCCCTCTTCTACTCCTCAGAGATGGAGAGGTCCCCCATGGGTACCAACTTGTCTTGGTACATTAAGCTGCTGCAGAACTTGGCACATCCTCTCCTACTGAGGTCAGATAAGGCAGCCCAGTTAGGGGAACTGGATCCAAAGGTAGGCCTCAAAGTCAGAGAGGGCCCCCACTCCAGCTGTTGGTCAAGCCACATGAAGACCAAGCTACATATCTTCCAGAGGGCATACTCTCTGGTTGGTGGTTCAGTCTCTGTGAGCCCCCATGGGCCCAGGTTAGTTGACTCTGTAGGTCTTCTTATTGAGTATGCTGACCTCTCCAGCTTCCCCAACTCCTCCATGTGACTTCTGAGCTGTGTCTAATGTTTGCCTGTAGGCCTCTGCATCTGTTTCCATCAGCTGCTGGGTGATGCCTCTCAGAGGAGTTACTCTGCTATGCTTAGAGACAGGATAGTGTACATAGTTAATCCCAGCTTTTAGAAGGCAGAGGCAGGAAGATATTTGAGTGTGAGGACACACTGATCTACATACTGAGTTCCAGGCCAGCTAGGGCTATATAGTGAGACCCTATATATGGAAAGAGAAAGAAAAAGCTTATAAACTCAAAAGTGTCTGTGCATGTATATGTGAATAATATAGCTCACCCCCACCCCCGAGTTGTAGGAAATCAAACCCCAGGCTTTGTGTACACTTGATAGGTTCTCTATTGAACTAGACACTTAGCCCACAAGGTTTCTTAAACAACAACAATATATCTTTCTTATGATTATATCTAGGTTAATAATAATGATGTACCACATTTCCATTATCCATTCTTCTTTTGATGGCAATCTAAGCTGATTCCATTTCCTTGGTATTGGAAGAAAAAAAAAAAAAAAACCAAAACAACTGATAAATATGGATATGCCATTATCTATGTAGTAATAAAATGTAGAGTGTACCCGGAAGTGCTGTAACTGGGTCATTGGCTAGTTCTAGTTTTAGATTTTTGAGAAGCTTCCATCCTGATTTCCATAGTGGCTGCATTAGTTTACACCCTAATAACAGTAGTGGGTAGAGAGGGGCTCCTCTCTGCTTATGTCCTCACCAGCCTTTGTTGTCATTGTTTTCTTGATAGTACATTCTAACAAGGGTAAGATGAAACCTCAAAGGTTTTCTTTTATTCATTTGGAGACATCTTACTAGGAAGCCCTAGGACCTGGAACTTGTAAACTGCCTGTCTCTGCCTCTGAGATTAAGGCCTACACCATCAGGCCTGCTTAGAAATGTTAAACACTTTATATATATATATATAGTGTGTGTATCCCCCGCCTTTCTTTCTTTCTCTCTTTCTCTCTCTTTCTTTCTTTTTTTCTTTCTTTCTTTCTTTCTTTCTTCTTAGTCTGGTGATGTTGGGAAGGAGCAAGAAAAACCCCTAGAGTTAGGGTGCAGAGTTGGTAGAATGTGGAAAATAACTCCTTTCTCTATAGTGGTGGGAAAATCTAGTTTCTTCCTCCCAGGAACCCTTTATCCTGTTCTTTCCTTTGTTCAAACCTAATAGAATTGTAGTGGGAAAGACTGGATGTTATGGAGGACAAAGGGGGCATATCTTGCCCTGTGTTCTTTATATATTCTAGAAATTAACTCCTTGCCTGGAGTGTAGTTGATAAAGAGTTTCTCTCATTCTGTAGGATCTCTGTCCATCAGTCAATAGTTTCTTTAGCTGTGAAGTCTTTTTAATTTCATTTGATCCCATTTGAGACTAATTTGTCAGTTTTCTGGCCTGTTTCCTGTGCCATGGAGGTTGTATTCAGAAATGTGTTGCCTGTATCTGTTGTACTGAAGTGTTTTTCTTGTACTTTTAGCATAGTCAGCATTTCTGATTTCAAATAAGGTCTTTGATTCAGGTTTTGTTTGTTTTTTAGGTTTTTGTTTGTTTTGTGTGTGTACAGAGTGTGAGATATGGATCTAATTTCGTTCTGCAGTTGTGTATCCTCTTTTGCTAGCACCATTTGTTGAAAAGGCTTTTCCCCCTGGTGTATGTTTTGACACCTTTATGAAAACTTAGGTGTTCACAAATCTGGGTTTATCTCTATATTTTTGTTTTGTTCCATTGATCTGCATGTCTGTTTTTTTAACAGTGCCATGCTGTCTTTATCACTGTGTCTCAGTTGCAGAGTTTCAGGTTAGGCAATCTGATGCTTCTGGCTCTGTTCTTTCTGCCTAGAATTGGTTTGAGTAATTATGGTCTTTGTTTCCAAAGCATTGTCAGGTTCTGAAGAAATTGAGATTTTCATATAGTGCTTTTTATGATCTGTTCTGGGATCTGAAGTAAAGCCATTTTAATTCTCTGCTTTGAGCTAGCTATTGGTCAGATCTGGACTTACATTTTATTTAGGCATTGAAAATTATTCTTTCACTTTTATATTGCCTGACCTGAGACACTCTTGTGTAGGAGGTATTTTCCTAGTTCTCCTGGCACTTGATTCAGAAGAGCCTTTCTCCATACAGTGAAGTTTTACAGGTGATGTTTTGCTCTTGAGAGTACAGGGCCACTGTTTTGGAAGGAACTACTATATTGTAAAAAGTGTTTAACATTATTAAATTAGTAGTATGCTCATTGGAAAATATTTAGAAAACAGACTGTAAAGAAATAAATAAAAACCACTTAAAATCTTTCTTAATCTTAGAAAATGTAGAAAGTAGCTCTTGAATTTCATCTGATTTAACTGGCTAAGCTTGAGCTAACCAGGAATTTGTACCAAAATCTAGGAATTAATAGCATTTTTTGATAATAGAACATTCCTACACACACACACATATTTATGTTCTCTCTCTCTCTCTCACTCGCTCGCTCTCGCTCGCTCTTTCACCCTTCTTTGATTTCAGAGTGACTGCTTTTGATTCTTTGAGTTATTAATTCCTTTTGAAGAGGGTAAATATATATCTGTGTGGTGTGTGTGTTTACACCTGTGGGTGCACATGCATGTAGAGGCAGGTTGGTGTTGGGTGTTACCCTAGATCACTGTGCACCTTCTTTATTGAGAAAGCCTCTCATTTAAATCCAGACAGCAGCTAGCCAGCTTGGTCCAGGTAGATCCTGTCTTTGTCAGCTGAGCGTTGGGTTATAGGTGGGCTACCATGTCTTTGTCAGATTTATATGGTACTGAGGACTCTAAACTCCAGTTTTCATTCTTGTATGGTAAGCACTTTACTGAGTGAGCCACATCCCAGCCTTACTGCAGATGGGGAGGCTGTGGGACTCTGGAGCAGTTAGGAGTGCTTTGCACAGCCGGGCATGGTAGCATATACCTGTAATCCTAGCATTTGGGGAGACAGAGGCAAGCAGATCTCTGTGAGTTCGAGGCCAATCTGGTCTGCAAAGTGAGTACAGGACAGCCAGGGTTACACAGAGAAACCCTGTCTTGAAAAACAAAAGCAACAAAATAAACAAAAAGAGTCCTTAGCACTCTTCAAAAAAACCCAGGAGTTCAGGTCCACCCAGGTTGGGCAGCTCACAACCTCCTGTAACTCCGGTTCCAGGGGCTTTCAAAGTCTTTATGGGTACTTTACTCTTGTGTGTACGTACACACACACACACACACACACACACACACACACACACACACACACACACGGAAGTAAATCTAAGAAACAAAAGAATTTATTGGTTAATGAAGTTGTTGCATTTGAGTACTTATTTTGATGTATGGCTTTCTAATTTTGATACTTTATTTTTTCTTTGTGGTAGTTTAACAGATGAAGAGTCTCGGAAAAATTGGGAAGAATTTGGAAATCCAGATGGGCCTCAAGGTGCGGTTATATTGGTAGTGTTGTATATTATGAAAATATTAGCTATTTTCATAAGAGGAATATTGACTTTTCTCAGTTTATGGGTATGAAAATTACAGCCATGAATTAGATGAATAAATCGAACTTTGCCACTGAGGAAGACATCAGATGTTGACCTTCAGTCTCTATATGCATGACATTTGCATTTATTTTTGTAAATATATATTCCTCTACATATAGACATGCATACACTAAGAGACATGCAAGAAATTTTTTCTTTATTCTTGCATTTTCATAGCATATATGAATTCAAGGCAGGAAAGAATTTGTATTTTTTAGGAAAAAGAAACTAAGTGAAAAGTTTCACCATTGAAAACTATGATGTTTCATATACACACTGTAACATGCATATGCTCATTTATTTATTTTGAGACAGGGTCTCACTGTGTAGTCCATGCTGACCTTGAACTTGCAGTGATACTCATGCCTTCATCTCTTGTAAGTTACATAAGCCTAGATGCATTCAATTAAGTTTGTATAATGGAAATATAGCTAATCTAATCTTAAAGGTTTGGGGGGAAATGGCGAGGAAACATAAGTTTGAAATACAGGTAAATTAAATTGGAAGAGTCTTTTGAAACATGATTCATTTTATTTTATTTCAGCTACAAGCTTTGGAATTGCCTTGCCAGCTTGGATAGTTGACCAGAAAAATTCGATTCTGGTAAGTGCATTTAAATCAGTCCTATTCTAATGTGGTTGATGTACTTTTGTTATATACTGCATATAAGGTGTACTATAGTGAAAGCTCTCACAAAGAAAATCTGCCATGCTATTTAGTCTTTTACTGTTTTGAAAGCTAATTTTTACATAGCAAAAGAAAAGAATTGGGTCCCATTATTAAACTGCTTTTTAAGGACAATGCATTCTAAATGAAACCTTCAAGATATACTAATTTATTTTGAAAGTATTTTGGGTTAATGTCTTACTTTGGTTTGAGAATACTAGATTTTATGATAGCTACATTTATGTAAGGTGAATTCATATTTTAACTTATTCTTTTCACCTTTACTCAAGCTAAGCTACTTTATGCCAAATGAAATCGTGTCTATTAGGAGGCAGTGGGGTATCAGGCAGATTTCCATCAATGGTAGTTCCTGCAACTCTGAAACATAATGATCCACTACTTGAGGTTTTACAAAAGTAGTTACTTCGATCTATTTTATTTTAATGAATTTTTTCTTATTACTTTAAAATGTATTTTCTCTTTCTGTGTGTATGTATTTATGTGTGGGTCTTCCCAGGCCATAGCATATGTATTAAGGTCAGAGGATGATTTGCTCAAGTTGGTTGTCTCCTACCATGTGGGTGGTGGGGTAGAACTCAGCCTGAGAGGCTTGGTGGTAGGCACCTGTACCTATCAAGTTTTGCTGCTCTGAGATTTTTGAAACCTTAAAAGCAAACTATACACAGTTTAGCTGAATATGTTTTGAAAATGGCTATTTTGTGACAGTAAAATTGGTAATCTTCAGAGCTCTATACTTGCTGCTTGTAAGTGCATCTGTCAAGCTGAGGGTTACTGTGGGAATAATAGAAAAAAAGAAAGATAGCTGACAAATTTCTGGTAACAATTCAGTAATTACTATTGAATAAAAATACTGAAATGGCACGTTCTGGTGAGGCACAGGAGTTAGTTTGTAAGGGCTTATAATTTATTTCACAGCACTGCTTTTAAGGTGCGAATATAGAAAATGCTTGACTGGAAGCTCTAGAGTTTGGATATAATAATGCTGTTACCAATGACCCAGGACAGACTATGTAATCTATCTGTACTTCAGCTATTCCACCCACAAAGTTAAAAAAAAATGACAACTTCATTATATAGGATCAAATAACAGGGTGTTTTTAATACTGGGCCCTCCTTGTAAGTCTGAACATTATTGTCGCTTATCTGACCAAGGCATAACTGTTTTCTCTTGAATTCTAGGTTTTACTTGTGTATGGATTGGCATTTATGGTTATCCTTCCTGTTGTTGTAGTAAGTTCTACCTCTTTTTATTAATTTTTTTGAGGGGTAGTTGCTCTGTAAGATTTTGATTATTAGAATTTAATTCGTTCAACCTCATGTTTTAAAAGATACTATTGTTGTTGTTTGAGACAGGGTCTGACTCCTTAACTCTGGCTGGTCTGAAACTTGATAGGTAGTCCAGGTTAGCTTCAAACTCACAGAGATCTGCTTATTACCCCTGCTTCCTGATTGCTGGAATTAAAGCTCCAGCATGCCCAGCTTACTTTTATTTTTTATTTTTATGTATGTGTGTTTGTGTGTAGGGCATATGTGTATGAGGGTAGGTGTCCCGGGGAGTTGAGAAGAGAGTTTGGATCCCCTGGAGCTGGGGGTCTTGTGAGCTATCTCTGTGGGTGCTGGAAGCAGACATGAGTGCTTTACAAGAACAGTGCTTGATCCTAATCACCAAGGCAGATGCCCAGTCCCTAGCAGCCTCATTTTAAAGAGTAACTGTAGTACTATAATGCAAAGTTACCAAAAATCTTATTATTTCATTTTATTTCTTTTGTGCCTTGTGTTCTTTTTGATCCTGGAGTTTGTGTGGGTCCACGAGTCCTGTTCTATGTCAGTCTTGACCTCTTCATAGGACTGTTGTATAAGATACAATTTCATGAGAACATGCATGAAAATACCATGTCAGCTATAAAATGGCTTCTGTAATTATCAAATGCTTATTAGAAAATTGTGTTAGAAACCACTTTTATTTGTTTATAGTAGTGGCTGGATTTAGTCCTGGTTTATCTTTTAAACAATTTCTGCCTAAAACCTAAAGTATTTTAATCATGATTTGTGCTTGTGTTTAGGTTTCTGACAATGTAAGTGTTTATTAACTAAATTATTTTAAGTATGGAGCAAGCTCACAAACACTTCATGGTTTTGGTAAATGTTTGGAAGATTCACACACACAAAAAAACACTGTGCTGCATCAAGCTTAACATTCATCCCTTTTCATGCTTTATATCTTGTTTGATTTTATTTGTGTTTAGGGTTCTTGGTGGTATCGGTCAATACGCTATAGTGGAGACCAGATTCTAATACGTACAACACAGATTTATACATACTTTGTTTATAAAACTCGAAATATGGATATGAAACGTAAGTAAAGTTAAGTAACTGCTGTTTGTTGAATTGTTTTCTGCGTAACTTATATGTTGCTATACATTTCTTAACTCTGCAGTAGATTCCATTTTATAGTCCATTAGATTGAATCAGAAACCAGGAGGATCACTGCTGATTGGCTCCCACTCAGCCTCACATTCAGTGACATTTTTTATACAGCCTATTCCCACCTGCCCAGGAGTGGTACCTCCTCTGTCAGCAGTCAAGAAAATGCCCCCCAGAGATGTCCACAGGCCAATCTGATCTAGGCCTTTCCTCAGCTAAGGTTCCCTTCCCCCCATGACTGGTCTGTGTCACTAATGAGAGTATAAAATTACTTTGCATAGCAAAGACAACAATTACGTGGTAAAAAGGTGGCCTCCAAGATGGAGAAAATGTTTGGTAGCTGTATAACAGAGCGAGGATGAATATCTAGAACATGCAGTGAATTAAAAATCCTGGTGTAATTGTATATACCTGTAACCCCGATATTTGAAGAGGCAGAGGTAGGAGGATTGCCGTAAGTTTGCCGCCAGCCTGATCTACATAGAGAGTTACAAGCCAGCCAGGAATTGAGTGTTTCAAAGGCAAGAAGAATTCTCTTTTTACTCTAGTCATAATTGCTGTTAGCAAGAAAACAACAAACAAAAGCTGACAAGGTACAGTTGCTAGTAAGAATGTAAGTTAGTCCAGCCACTACAATAATTAGCATGGAGATTCCTCAAAAATCTTTAAATAGAATTATCATATGGTAAGCTATACCACTTCTGAAAATATACCAAAAGGAATCTAAGTCAGATCCCTGCACATCCATGCTTACTGTGGCATCGCTTACAATAGCCAAGTTACAGAATAAGCCTAGGCACCTGTCAACAGATAAATGGATATAGCAGATGCAGTGTACATAATAATAATGAAAAAATTATCCATAAGGAGGAATGAACTTAGGACAGTTACAGGAAAGCTGATGAAATAGGAAATAACTGTATTATGTGAAAAAAATTGAGACTCAAAACAGATAATGTAAGAGATTGGTATCTGCTACGGACCCCTAAGACTACAAAGAATATTTATTTGCTCTAGAGGGACAGAGGGTAGGCAGTAGAGACAGAGGAGATAGAGGACAAGGATGAGAAGGGACAGTGGACCCTGGATTGGGAGGAGACTGATAGCGCCCATGGGCAGTGGTGGTTTGTAAAGGTAAAAGGGAAAACCCCACATAAAGATGAGGGGTTTAATTTTAATTGGACATGTTAATTAGATGAACCAAAGGGGGCTTTTTATTGTTGACTTTAATACTTTGATAGCTGGAATTTGGTAGTCAACCTCAGGAGAAGGAAGTGGCCAAATAAGGGACTAGACCTTGGTGGCTAGCTCTAGGAATGGAGCAAGACAGTGGGAATGGAGGAGGGGGCCAGGCCTGCCAGAGCCGTGTTTGCCTTCTGGCCAGAGCCCTTCAAATATTACACAATTTCTCTCAAGTGTATCCTAGATTTAAAGTGTGTACACATAAAACCATAAATATACATATACATGCCTATATGTAGGGGTGTGTGTGTGTGTGTGTGTGTGTACAAAGATACATATATGTCACAAAAGTTGAAGCAAGACTATTTGGGAAAAGGAAGAGTACTAGCTGGAAAGGGACAGGCCGATATTGTAAAAATACATGATCTAATTGAACAAAAATGCCTGTGAAACCTTTTACTGTATGTAGCCTATAGAAAAGAATGTCTATTACTTTCTATTGTGCATACATGTTAACTGTTATGTTGGATTGAAATACTAGTATAGGAACTTACTTTCTTACAAAAATATTTCGTGTGTTTTGCCAAGGGATACTGATGCCTCATGGAATTCTGTCACAAAGCACTTTTAGCTGGTGGACTTACTTACCTAACCTTCATTTGTCTTTGGAACAGTGTTTTTTTCTTTCCCATCCCTCCCACCCCCACCCCCGTGAAAATATTTGCACCTAGTGTGGTGGTGTACCCTTTAAACCTAGCACTTGGAAATCTGGGCAGTCAGATCTTTCTGAGTTTCAGGCCAGCCTGGTGTACATATGAGCTCCAGGCCAAAGTTACGTGGTGAGACCATCTCAAAGAAAAAAATTTTGGGCTTTTTTTCTTTTCTTTTTTTCTTTTTGATACTAATAGTTCACACATTTAATGTGCATGCTGTGTGTTGGGCACATCTGCAGAAACTAAAGTACAATGAGAAATGGGAAGACTGCTGCCCTGGTCATTTAGCCAGGGCCTGACAGAACTGTATTCGCCACTCTTCAGCACCTGTGCTGCCCCACTTTTTGTTTGTTATCATGGATATGTTTTCTGTAAGATTCATGATTAAGGTGAGATTGATGATCACAGTGCCAGCCCTCAGAGAGCTTTTATTTTAGGATAATTGTTGTGGCAGGGAATCATGTGGGTTTCTACAAAAGTCCCCAAGAAGTCACAGAGTAAAGAGAATCTCACTCCTGGTAACTCATGATTTCAGCCTTACTCAGCTGAAGTAACATGTAACTTACATGTAACATTCTAACATCACACGAAGTGCTAATGCTCTCTAGCAGGTTTCTATGGAACACATGCTTAGTGTAGAACCATGCTATTTTAAGTGATCTTAATTTTTCCAGTTGCTTTTGTGTCCTTAGTTTGATGAGCACTTATACCACTTGGAATAGTAACAACTGTGTGCATTTTAAAAAGTAGTGTTTTTGTTTGTTTGTTTGAGTGGAAAATATACTTGTCAGTAGTGGAGATTGGATGATTTTCAGCGTTGTGCATGATGAGGAAGGTGTCTTACTTTAGGATTAAGGAAGAATCTCAGGAAGAGAAATCAATAGATAAACAAAATCTAGTTACCATTCTACTTGTTTGTTCCCATAGGTCTCATCATGGTTTTAGCTGGAGCTTCTGAATTTGATCCTCAATATAATAAAGATGCCACAAGCAGACCAACAGATAATATTTTAATACCACAGGTTAGGCTGATCTTACAAATTCTTTGATGAGCAATAAAGTACAAAAGTGAATGATTCATGGTATGTTTCTGAATAATTATTTTATTTGTCTTAGCTAATCAGGGAAATTGGCAGCATAAATTTAAAGAAGAATGAGCCCCCGCTTACCTGTCCATATAGCCTGAAGGCCAGAGTTCTTTTACTGTCTCATCTTGCTAGAATGAAAATTCCTGAGACCCTGGAAGAAGGTACTGGTGACTCTTAATATTTGAAGGGTTTTAATGGGACCAGAGCAACAGATGTAAGTAGTCCATGAGTCAGCATTTAGATGCTGTTCTTTTTTGTCCAAATAGTTGTGTTTACTTCTTAAAACAACAACAACAACAACAAACAAACTGTGGTATGAAATTACTTTGCAAATAGTTAAAACGTCTACATCACATGCTTTGGCAAATATAAAATTTTATTATTTGAAAGTGAGAGTATTTTGTATGAAATGTTTAATAATTGCAGGTTAGCAAAATGACTTCCTAAGTTTCCTTTTTGAGACTGGGTTCTCAGTTGTGTCTCTCAGGCTGCCCTTGAACTTGCTCTGTTGCTCAGGCTGGACTTGAACTTCATTCAGACCCTTTGTCCTCAGCCTCCTATGGGTTGAGAATATAGGTGTGCATCACCATGTCTGGCCCCTAGTGAATTTTTGAAAGAGACCTTGAAAGCTTTTTAGAGGGACAAAAGTGGATTTTACAGCAAATATCTGACCCTCTTAATCCAGCATTATTCCCCCTGTAGTAGCTACAGAGAAATAGGTGTGTTAAAGTTATTTTTGTAAAACTGTGTGTGTTTCTCTCTTACCCCGGCTATCACACAAATAATTGAGACTCTTTTATATTTGTTTAATAATAAGCTTCACAACACAAAAGCTGAGCAGTTTATTTCTCTATTCTTAACCCTCAAAGCTAATTTGGGTTCCTCCCAGCATATATCCCAGAGATCCTTGTGCTTGTTGCTTTCCTGCTCCAGCTCCTCTCCTGATGTCTCCTGGACCTGTCCCATGGCTCAATCTCCCTACTTCCTCCTCCCCTGGCTGATAGGAAGTTCACCCCTAATCTCTCCCCTATCAGCAGTTGGCTGTAACCTTCTATATTGGCATACCAGGGAGCAATGTTTACACAACTTTCAGACAGGAGAGTCTTAGAGCAAGGATTGCAATCAGATATGGAGGGTACAGAAATCAGCATCTGAATTACACGGTAACCTTATGCCTACCGGTGTGATCTTTATTTACAGGTTGATGAGTGTTTGAAACTAACTACTCTTTAAAATGAAGGTGTTGGGTTGAGATGGAGATACCATCATAGGTTTCCAGAGAGACCATTGAATATCATCTCCTTTTTACTGTATTATTTCAGTTAAAACTTATAAACTTGCTATCCTAAAAAACAAATGTTCTTTCTGAATGAAATCTTATGCTCTATCACTGTTCAGCTAATGATGCAGCCCAGGACTTCTGAAGATGAAACAGTTTGGTGCTTGGTGCTAGAAAGAGTTTTTAGTATGGAAAGAAGGGACATTTTTAGGCATTGCCATTAGAGTTACTTTGAAATAAATTAGTAGTTTTATTACTAGTATTCTGTCACATAAGTAGGCATCTTTGTTTATTTGTTTGTTTTATTTTTTTGAGACAGGGTTTCTCTGTGTAGCTTTGACTGTCCTAGACTCACTTTGTAGACCAGGCTGGTCTTGAACTCACAGAGATCTGCCTGTATTTGCCTCCCTGTGCTGGGACTACAGGCATGCACTACCATGCCTGGCTGACATCTTCATTTTTACTAGTCATTTCTTACACATAGGGGCTCACCTTTTAGGTTGAATACCAAATTTAATGAATTTTATTTTAAAAGTTAATTTTATCTGTATGGGTATTCTGTCTGCATGTGTACCCTAATACCACAGAGGCCTGAAGAGGGCATTGAGTCCTTTGGCACTGCAGCTACAAGTGGCTGTGAGCCACTGTGTGGGTGTTAGAAGTTGAACTCAAGTTATCTAGAGGAGTAGCCAGTGCTACTGACTGCTGAGACATCTCTCCAGCCCCCTCAAATGGATACTTTTTTTAAAAAGCATTTGTTTTTATGAATTGCTGGTATTTGGACTCAGGACCTGACATGTGCTATGCAAATACTCTACCACATAGATACATTCCCAGGCTGTTAGAATTGTTTAAATTAATTTTTCATTTTTAATGTGTATGGGTATTTTGCCTGCAATGGTGTTTGTGTGTCACATGTGTTCAGTGCCTGAAGAGGCCAGAAGGAGGATATTAGATTCGCTCGGGACTATAGTCAGCTGTTGTCAGCTGCCATATTGGTGCTAGGACTTGAACCTAGTCCTGGGGAAGAGCAACCAATGCCCTTAACCATTGGGCTATCTTTCCAGTCCATTGTTTTTGTTTATGTTTGTTTCTGGAAATTGGTGGTCAGGCTTGCACCACAAGTACTTTTACATGTTTACTCACACACACACACCCTTCATTAACTTCCTCTTTCTGTGTTTAGTTGACTTTATTCTCATAGTCTTTGTATTTGACCACAGTTATAGGAACTTAACAGTGCAAGCAAAACATTATCGAAGATAGTGAGATTAGAATAAAATTGATGACTAGAACTGTTTTAAAGGAAATAAAGAATGGCTGTAATAAATATTACCCATTATGTTAGAATTTTGGCTTTGCTACATCTTTTGTTAGTGATAGCTTTCTGTCTATTTTGCAGTTGAGAAACTTTCTTTGAAACATTAAGATTCTGGGACTATGTGAAATGTGTAAGGGTCATCACATTTTGTGTTAGCCTGAGCTTCAAATGGGAAAGGTATTTTCACTGTAAGGTTAGAATGGTTTATTTCAAGTTTTTTGGTTTTGTTTTGTGTTTTCAGATCAACAATTCATGCTGAAAAAATGTCCAGCTCTGCTTCAAGAAATGGTTAATGTAATCTGCCAGCTAATAATAATGGCCCGGAGCCGTGAAGGTGAGGGGGAAGTGTAATTGTATTGTACTTTCTCCTGTAATCATTTGTTTATTATACTTCCTAGTTTATCTTTAGATTTATGAGTGTTTAATTACAATTCTTTATATCAGGTGGATCAGTTCTCTCAGATGGGCTCATAATTTTTCTCGGTCTTTTCACTATTTTATTTTTGGTGATTAAAAAAAATTTTTTTCCCTCTGAATAGGTCTTAGTTATTTTGTATTTTCACAGTGAGTTTGAAATAATTCTTTAATAGGCATAATGTGTTTTGTTTGGTCTTTTTTATATGAAAAGAAAAGGAGTTTTTGGCTACTAATGGAAAAGAAGATGCTTAAAAAATGGAGACTATTTATAGTTTGTTGTTCTGGGTGTTTTAGTTCTTCGCATTGTTACAGTGTGTTTGGGATATTGGTAATATCTACTTACTTATTTACTGTTGTTGGAGTTAGTACCAAAGCTTTTAGGAAGACATGGCTCACACCTGTAATTTGAGCACTTGTTAGGAAGAGGCGGGAGTTCTGGTTTGAGGCTAGTCTAGGCTACATACAGAGACCTTGATGCCTTAAAAATTAAACATAAAACTACATTTTAAAAACACAGAATCTTTACTTACTCTTTTATTTTTGAGATAGGGTCTTGCTGTGTAGCCATATCTGGTTTTGAACTCAGAGTCTTTTTCCTTCAGTTTCTTAGGCAATAAGGTTACCACTGTGTTCCACCATGCCCAGTTTAGGATGTTCTGGGGATTTGTGTGTCTGTGGCAGTGTCTTACTACACCACCTAGGTTGTTTTTTGTTTATTTGTTTGTTTGTTTGCTTTTGTTTTCAGACAAGGTTTCTCTGTGTAGGCCTGACTGTCCTGGACTCACTTTGTAGACCAGGCTGGCCTCTGTCTGCCTCTGCCTTACGAGTGCTGGGATTAAAGGCGTGCACCACTCCACCCAGCATCTAGACTATTCTTGAAAGCAATGTCCCTTTGCCTCAGCCACCTGAGTGCTAGGATTGCCACTTAAGTGCTGGGATTACAGGTGTTCTCCAAATTGAATCACAGTATTCCTGATAGTGCCTGATATTTTACCATTATTGGAGCCTATATCGATTTTTGTTAAATTGAATATAATGGCTATGGATGAGTAGTACACGTTAGACCAATTTTACATGTGATTTTTGTGTGTTTCTTTGTTTGTTTATTTGTTTTAAACATTTTTCCAGTAGCTTTTAAGGGAAAAGTGAATATCCTGTTCTTGACCTTTAAGTTAGTGTGATTTTATTCCCTATAATGAAAGTGTAAAAAGTACAGCCCTTTTGTTTCTTTTTTTCCTATTCTTTCTAAGAAAGGGAGTTTCGTGCTCCAACTTTGGCATCCTTAGAGAACTGTATGAAGCTCTCCCAGATGGCCGTCCAAGGCCTCCAGCAGTATAAGTCTCCCCTGCTGCAGCTCCCTCACATCGAAGAGGACAACCTCAGGAGAGTTTCTAATCATAAAAAGGTTTGTTGACTACTTCCTAGGAAAGCTTAGCAGCTGTTGTATCACAAGGTAATGTGAAGAATAAAGTTTTGTAGCCTTTTGTAGGTTTCTTAGGTTTTGAATATCTTTTTTGTTAGTATTTCTTGATTAGATGGTTTTACAGTATCTTTCTACTATAGATTTATTTTTGGGTTGAGTGAATTTTAGTAATTAATATATTTTTATATTGCAAATATATATACACACATACATATACATATATATGTATCATACTAACATGCTATATACTTTTAATTTTGTTTTTAATTTAAACGTTGGGTAGTTGTTATAGTTGAATCTGAACAAAAACAAAAAAATTGACACATCCTTAAAAATAACGTTGGTGGACTGGAGATGAAGCTCAGTGGAAGAGTGCTTGCTTGGTATGCACAGGACTCTGGGTTCAGTATCAGCTAGTTCCAGGACGTAGAAGATAAATTGATTACGTAAAGAGAACTTCTTTTTTAGAAAACACTGTAAAGACTTGAATATCTCAAAAGTATGTAGAAATAGAAAGTTTGGCAAATAAGAGAAAGTGAAGTAGTTGTGGGGGGGGGGGTCCTCAGCATCCCTTTTGGGCATGGCGGCATGAACTTGCACGCCCAGGCTCTGGGAGGCTGATGCTGGCTTAGGGCTGTGCTAAGGAGGGGCCTGGGCTAAGGAGTGAACATGAGGCCAATTTTAAGAAAACAAAAGGAAAAGAAAAGTTACTTTGTGTATAGTTGAAGTGAGCAGAAGACAGGCTTTGGGTTTGGTTGTATTAAGAGAAAATAGATGTATAAGAAATTTGTATCCAAGTTCTGTCCTTTAATCATATTGCCATTATGTTAGGCAACAATTTAAAACAACAGAATTCTAGAGTTGAAATTCCATCTACCTCATGATTTAATCTTTGTGAAAATAAAAAGTAAGTTCTTAAATTTTAATTAATTTAAATTTCTTTGATTTATTGCATAATAAAACATCTAGAGGCCACCTGTACTTGGAAAGTTTTTAATTCTTAAAGCTGAAAATAAACTTAAAACAATAGTTCTTGCTTGAATCAAGGTTCTATATGAACATTTTAATTTTTATACTGTTTTTAATTTTTCTGATTAAAAGAGGTAATGAATTTATAACAAAACAACCTTAGTTTTTCTGGTCTTGCTTTGAAATGCCCATAATGTTAACTGTTTTGAAGGTGCTGGATTTTAGTTTGGTCAGCATGCCAATGGTTTTCATTTCACGAAGAATTTTCTTCTTCTTTTTTCTTATTTAGTACAAAATTAAAACTATCCAAGATTTGGTCAGCTTAAAAGAATCAGATCGTCACAGTCTGCTGCACTTCCTTGAAGATGACAAATATGAAGAGGTCATGGCGGTTCTTGGGAGTTTTCCCTATGTGACAATGGACATAAAATCACAGGGTAAATGGGGAGTTTCCCTGTTGAACATTGCAACAGAGTCAATCTCACTTATTCGACTCAAATTCTTGCTTTTCCTTTGTCCCTCCATCTCACTCTACTATTCTGTCTAGCCTGTATTTACGTTGTAGGCCAGGCTTCTTAAAACTAGGAGACATGTTGCCTTGTACGTGCTGATGTTATAGGCATGTATCACTGTGCCCTTCTTTAAGACACTTGAATAAAGTGATTCGTCAATAGGCTTCACAGAGCTGTAGTAGTTTTCTCATCAAAACCCTGCTTCTGTTTTTGTTACCGTTGTCCTAAGTACAAGGACTGTGCTTTATAGTTGAATGTGGATTTCCTTTGTTATATAGGTTGTTCACCACCTATAATTGGAAATCAGTTCTGAGTGAGGAGACAGAGGAATTAACCTTAGTTGAATTCTTCACACATGGAGCTAGACAGCCTCTTCCTGTGGTTTTTCTTCATTACTCATGTCATGTCAGAGGCTTCCATTCCTGTCTTAACCTTGGCTTTGCTGTGCGCTCTTTCCTCAAGCTGATGGACTTACACCACCAGCCCTCAAGTGCCTTTGGGGCTGAAATCCTGCATCAGGATCCATTGACAGCTTCTTCAGTGCTTTTTCAGTGGAGTCTTGGTATTCTCTTTTAATTGCTTAACTCCAACGAATGGAAAAGATGTCCAAATGTGATGAAAGGAGAAGATATTTCCTGTATATTATTAAAAGAAATAGTTACTTAGTGCTGAAATTCACACTTATCTATATAGTATGCTTTAAAAATTACTGTGCTTTGTGTTTAATGTGTTTTTTATCTCTATTTTTATATGTTTTTAAGTAAAACCACTTATTTTCTACCAACATAATTGTCACCATTTTAAATAGCTGAGTAATATCTTTGCACACAGAATTACAGATTATTGCTTTATTCTGTCTTTGTGGTTTAGTTCTGAGTTTAATATTCACCAGTTCACTGATGAGAGAACTTTTTTTGTAGGTACCAAGGATGTAGGAACATGTTAGGAATAGTTTCTGTCTTTAAGGTATTCATCCTCTAGTTGATTATAGGATTAAAAACAGAGACCATAGTGGACGCTTACTATTACATGATGAGAGCTAATTGTTCCTTATATTGATGTAAAGAATACTGTGTACTGGGTGCTTTTTACTGGCGTCTGGAGAGCCATGCTTCAGGCACTTTGCCTTACTGAATTTATTCTAACCTAAGTAAGAAGTAAAGGACTTCCTAAAATTGGGATGCTAGGGACAGGGAAGCAAACACTGTCATCTGGTTTCAGTTTCCTAGCGTTGTATAGTGTATAGCTTGTTTTGAAAACTGTTTTCTTTGGGGTATTAGTGCCTCTACCTCCCTTCCACCAGCCCCTTAACCCTCAGTATGAGAAAGAACGTTAGTGGGGAGACGGGTGCAGACTCCTTTACTTCTCCCGGCTGTTTAGGGTCACCTTTTGGGGCAACACCAGTCTCCGTCAACTGCAAATGCAGCAAGCAGTCTCCTCTAAGTCGTTGCATTGAAACGGTTCTGTCCATCTCCATCTGCCACACCAGCCTCTGGTTTCTCCAAACTGCTACTGGTCTCACACCACCACCACACCCCACCGCTCTCTCTGTGCTCTCCTATTTATCTTCTTCAGTGTCCTAGGCCACACCCCTCTCCCCATGCTGCTCCAGGCAGGCTGTCACCAGCTGGGAAGGACCATGCCCCTATCCACCTACCACTCCTGAATGAGACAGTTAGAAGCTGTGGACCAACTAAAGCCCAAACTAAGATTCCACACTTAGATTAAATAAAACAAAAACATATTTACATAACACAACTCAGTTTACAAAGAAACCAAAACTTCCATTACATATAGGACATTTACAAGTATAGCAAATACATGTAGTACATACTTTGAACAACTTTTTCTGGGATTTGGGAGTTTCCTTCTACATTGGTGAGCTTTTAGACTTTAAAATCACTAATATAAATGCTCTCTTTAGTGCTCGCTTCGGCAGCACATATACTAAAAATTGGAATGATACAGAGAAGATTAGCATGGCCCCTGTGCAAGGATGACACACTAAAATTCTTGAAGTGTTCCGTATTTAAAAAATAAATAAATAAATAAAAACGGGGGGGAAAAACCCTAAGGAGATTGCAACAACAACAACAAAAGCACTCACTTTAGGGGCTGGAGAGGTGCCTCAGAGGTTAAGTACACCTTCTGTGCCAGGCGGTGGTGGCTCATGCCTTTAATCCCAGCACTCAGGAGGCAGAGGCAGGAGAATACTTGTGAGTTTGAAGCCAGCCTACTCTACAGAGTGAGTTTCAGGACAGGCTACATTGAGAGACTCTGTCTTTAAACACCCCCTCTCTCCCCATGCAAAAAACCACAAACAAACAAACAAAAACACCTATTGCTTTTGCAAAGGACAGGGGTTCAGTTTACAACTCCTCCACCTGCTGACTCGCATCCACCTATAACTTCTTGAATGTCAGCCACACATGTACACATACATGCATACCTGTAGGCACTCACATGTACATATCGAAATCTTTTAAAACTGCATTCAGGGTTTAATTTTTTAACCAAATCTAGTTTGGGATTTAGATACTCTTTGTTATAATCAATTATTGAAAAATACATGACTGGAAAAAATGTTAGAAAAGGTTGTCTTCAAGGAAGTTTATTTTACTGTGTTATTTGAATATGTCATAGGAGTCACATAGTTTGAAGGAGGAGTAGAGAGTTCTTAATATGGAGGTGGAGAACATTGCTCTCCCTTTATCACGAGAGGCCACATAGCAGCTCATGGCAGGCTTTTTTTTTTCTTTTCACTTTAAAACACCAACTCTCATGTACACATTGATGCAGCAGATGTCACAGGTACTGCAGAATAAAAAAATGTAGAAGATACATGGCCCAGGGTTAGTTCTGGTAGCAGAGGCTTGTAGGGTAAAGAAAGGGCAGCATATCTTCTTGAGCCTCACAGTCAACCCTCACAACCAGCAGTGTGGCTAGCGGCCACACGTTGTTGTAGACTGCTGTTTTCCGTATGCTGGTATGTAACAAAGGCCAGAACAGTGTACTGAACTCAAAATCTGTGAGTCAGGCACAAACTTAGTGAAAACAAAAATGTCTCAATGAAGAAATTTCTTACAGATAAAATCTTACAGAAAATGAATTAATATCATTTGAGTACAAGGTGTGAATAGTAATTACCTCTCTGATTGCTTTGACAAGATACCTTATAGGAGCAATTTAAGGGAAGAAAGGTTTAGGTGTGGTCCATTGTATTGAGACAGTCTTGGTGTAGAGGAGACTGTGTGTGTATGTACGTTGCACGCATGTGAATATACTTATGGATGTTCAAGCATGCAGAGACTAGAGCAAGATGTTTGGTGGCTTTCCAGATTGCTCTCTTCCTTGTTTCATTGAAATAGGGTCTCCCACAGAAGCAGAAGTAGCCTTTTTAGCTAGTCTGGACAGCCAGCTAGCTCTCAGATTCCACCAGCCTCCAGCCCCCAGTGCTGGTATTACACATACATTACATGCCTTGCTTTTCATGTAGGTGCTGACAATTCACACTCTGGACCCAAGGCTTGCAGAGCAAGCACTTTTACCTACTGAGCCATCTTCTCTGCTTTTATAGTTACTTTTCTATTGCTATGGAGAGACCATAACCAAGGCAACTTACAAAAGAAAGCATTTAACTGGGGCTTGTTTACAGTTTCAGAGTTTGCTCCGTGACCATCATGGGTGGGGAGCCTGACGTTAGGCAGGCTGATATGGCACTGGAGCAGTAGTTGAGAGCTTACATCCTGATCTGTGAGTTGGAAGCAAAGAGGGAGCAGGCAGGACTGGGCCGGGTGTGGATTTTGAAACTTGAAAGCCCACCCCAAGTAACATACCTCCTCTGACAAGGACATACCTCCTAATCCTTCCCAAAAACAGTTTTACCAACTGGGGACTGAACGTTGAGATGTGATATGGGCCTATGGCAGCTACCTCATTCAAAGTACCATATCTGCTAGGCAGTATTCTCTTCAGAAAAATATGGAACTCTACACAAATACACATCTTCGCACACAGGCAATGCTAATCTTCCTGTCTATTCTTCCAAGTTATTTTGTTTTTGATTTTTGAGACAAAGTTTCTCTATGTAATAACACTGGCTGTCCTGGACTCATAGAGATCAAACTCATAGAGATCCATCTGCCTCAGCCTCTTGAGTGCTTTTTGTTTCCCTTTTAATATGTCTTTCCAAAGCTAGCTCTTAAAAAGCTTTTTCCTGTAGAGAAAGTATGTTGAAATTACTGCTTTAAATATTTTCTTTAATTCTAAGGTCATTTGAAATGTAAGTTTTTATTGTTTTCCTCTTGGAGTCAGGCATTGGTCAGAGAAGTAAAATTATATTGTATCTACAAGGTTGGTTTTGAAACTTGGCAGTGCCAGTGCAGCTGTGACCCCTGATTTCTTAAAGTAGAAGTGATAATAATAATAATCTTAAGGATTAAATGAATCAGTTGTTGAAAGCACCTAGGGGGTTTTACAGTTATTGGTAAATTATGTTCAAAATACTAAAGTACCAAATTGTTTTGGTCAAATTAAATGTTGCTATTTTCATTGACATAGAACTTGTTTTTTATATTTTGCTCTGTTCCTTCTGTCTTACAGTATTGGATGATGAAGACAGCAACAACATCACAGTAGGATCCTTAGTTACAGTGTTGGTTAAACTGACAAGGCAGACGATGGCTGTAAGTAGTTTGTTTGTATTACTTATTTATATTTATTTTCATATATTTATTATTTTGGAGGTTTGTGTGTGCATGTACATGTGTTTGTACATGGGTACATGTGTGTGTGTGTGTGTGTGTGTGTGTGTGTGTGTGAGCTACAAGTCAAGAACTGATCATATAGTGTTGTTTTTTCGGACTGTGTCTCTTACTGCCCCTGTGTTTGCCATTTTAGTGAAGCTAGTTCCAGAGATCCACCTCCCAGTACTAGGGTTATAAGCATGTGCTACCCATCATGCCTGGCTCTCTCTTTTTTTGTTTTTTTAAGATTAGTCATTTTGTTTGTATGAATGTTTTGCCTGTCTCTATGTATATTCACCACACGAGAGCCTGGTTCCCATAGAGGTCAGTAAAGGGTATAGAATGGATACCCTGGAACCATATCTATGGATGCTTGTGATCTACCATGTGGGCTCTTGGAATTGAACCCAGGTCCTCTGCAAAGAGCAACAAGTACTCCAAACCACTGAGGTTCCTCTCCAGGCCCCTAGCCCCAACCTTTTAAAACATGGATTCCAGGGATCATACCAGGCCTCACGCTTGTGTGGTTGTGCGTCACTAACTGAGCCTCTTTCCAGCTCAGGTTTTGTTTTGTTTTGTGTTTGACACAGGGTCTTGCTATGTAGCCCACACTGTTCTGTTCCTTAGACTCAGTTTCCTGAAGACATGCACGTCCCATTTTATTTGTAATTGTATTTTTATGTTTTATGAGTTAAATTTTTGTTTGCTTTTTTCAGTTTAAGTATGCTTTAAAAACTTGTAATACAGGGGGAGGTAATCCCCCTCAGGAACAGTCATAGGGGAGGGGAATAATGGGAAAATGGGGGGTGGGGTGGGAGGATACAAGGGATGCGATAAACATTGAGATGTAACAAGAATAAATTAATAAAAAAAAACTTGTAACAAGATCTAAATTAACAAGTTCTGTTAGGTGTTTTATAATATTAATTTTCATGATAGAAACTAGAAGCCTAGTTAGATTAATTCTGTATATGTTTATTGCTAGGTGCCTGTGATATGCCTATGAGTATAGTTTTTATACTGCAGTGTGCTGCCTGTGTAGAAATTATTGTTAGTAATTTCATTGCCTTCATTTTAGTGAATTCCTTAGAGTTTGTTTTAGCTTTCTTTACAATACTTAAAAATTATACTAAAGATAAGTTATAATAATTTATCATGTCTGGAAAGAAACTTAAACAGCATTGAAAAATATAGGGAAAAAATGATGATCACTCTGAAATCCCACTGCTAATCTCTTAAAAGTATCCTAATAGATATGTGCTGTACACTTAATTTTATTTTAATATCAAGCCTGCTTCTTTGATCGTCCATCTCCCTTATCAGCTTCAGATGACCTGCTTGTGTTATATCTTCATAGACAGTTTGGATCTCTGAGGTGAATTTCCATATATATACATACCATGAACAGCGGTGCTTATCTTACTTTTTAAAAGTACAACTGTGTGCATTTTTTAACTTTGTTTTTTGTATTTCTATTACGTATTTATGTTAACCTTCAAGTCAGTTAGTAAAGTTATCACTCAACGTCTATTTTTTCCTTGTTTGCGTGCGTGCGTGCACATCCATGCATGCATGTGCACAATCTTGCCATAGTGTGGCGGTCAGAGAGCAGCTTGTTGAGTTAGTCCTCCTCCTGCATTGAGGGGATCGAACTCAAGGTGTTAGGCTTTACCTAGTGATTCCTGTCATTCATGTTTCTAGTAGACCACTATTTCAACTTACTCAACTAGTGATTGATTCTGTTGTGGAGTCTCTGATGATTTGCAGGAAATGTCTGCTGCATTTAAATACTGTGTCTAAAATATTTAATTGAACCATATTTTGTAGTTGGATATACAAATAAAATATGTTAATTTTATGATATTAAGTGATTATGTGATTTTTGACTCATGATAAAAGGTGCCTCTTGGGAAAAGAAAAACTCTAGGCCAGTGCCATAATTGGTTTAAAACCTAAAATCATATTGTCTGCATGTTCTGGTTCCTAGGTAAAGAAGTGACCAAACCCTCAGTCTTGTACTGTTGATATTTCTGAAAGTACCTAGAAGAAAAATCAACTCCTGGATTAAAGGAAAGAGCCAAATGATTTTCTTCCCATTCTTAGACAAACTGTACCTGAAAGGAATCAGGTGGTCAAGCCAGTTAACAAGGACGAGGAAATGATGATAAAATTAGACCAAGGAGTAGCAACTTTTTTTCAGTTAAGGTTCAGATAGTAAATATTTTGGGTTTCTTGGTCATACAGTTTTTGTACCAGTTACTGAACTTACAAAAAAGGGCATGTTGTATTTTTTTAAAAGCTGGTGGTAGCACTGGGGAGATGGCAGTCATTAAGGTGCCTGGGTTGAAACCAGCATCTACATAAAAGCCAGGCATGGGGACAAGCTCCTAACAGCAGCAGTAAGGAGGTGAAGGCAGGACAGTCCCTTGGTCTTGCTGGCCAGCCAGTGTAGCCAAGTCAGTGAGAGAACCTGCCTCAAAAAAATGTGAGTGAAAGGAAGGAAGCCACGAGACACCAGCCTCTGGCCCCATGTGTGCACCCACACACAGAGCTGCTGGTGTAGCACTTGCCTAGCACATGTGAGGTCTTAAATTCTTTCCCCCATCACTTCAGACAAACAGAAGAAAGAAAGCCTTATAGTGCCAATGTGGTGGCACATGCCTATAATCCCAGCAGCTTGTGCTCAGGAGGCTGAGGCAGGGCCAATTGTGAATTCAGGGCAGCTGGGTTACATGTGACCTGAAAAACAAACAAAATGGTGATGCCAGCTTACTGACTTGTTAATTAGGCTAGCCTTTTTTTTGTAGAGTTTAATAATTATGTTTGTTTTTACTTGTTGGCTTTACTAATTCTAAGACATTTATTATGTGCAACCTCTACCACTTGTCATTTTCCAGTACACATTCTTACTAGGTTCTAACTGAACTTTAAATTGTAAATTTTATAGTTTCCATATTGATTCTAATTAAATTGTATGGTTAGTGGATATGTTTTTAGGGTATGTGGATTTTCTTGGTAATCCACTGATGATAATGAATAAAGAGTGGTCCCTTGAAGGTGAAAAATTAGAATAATATTATATATTCAAATTCCCATTAAAACAGTCTTGCTTGATTGCTATTAGAATAAAATGAAATTTTAAATTGAAATACTTTTGACTTTAAAATGAATCCACATATATTAAGTCACCAACTTTGTTATCTTAAGTAGACTATTTTTCAAAGTCTATTTACGAAAGCTATGAGGTACTTTGGAAGGTTGCTACCTGATTATGTAGAGACTTAATGCCTGCCAAGCCTACTCACCCTCCCAATTGCAACTGATAAACCTTTATGAATAGACATTTTGAAAGATTTGTTTTCATCTGAAAGACAAACATGGCCTGATAGATACTGTTCTGGTTGCCTCTAGGAAGTGTTTGAAAAGGAGCAATCCATCTGTGTTGCTGAGGAGCAGCCTGCAGAAGATGGGGTAACAAACAGAAGTTCTGTTTAGTTCTCTAGTTGACTTATATTACTGTGGGGTGGCATACAGTTTATGAAAACACTTATTTTCATCAATCTCTTCTAAAAAACGACTGCTAAGCCTTAATAGTCACATGTGGTTTGCAGCAGAGTGATGCCAACAAGAACAAGGCAAAAGGAGGATGGCAGCAGAAGAGCAAAGGACCCAAGAAAATGCCCAAGTCAAAAAAGAAGAAGCCCTTAAAAAAAAAACCCACAGCTGTGCCCTTACCTCAAGCAAAGCAGCAGAAGCAGAAGCAGGCAAATGGAGTTGTTGGGAGTGTAAGTCTGCAGTCACCATTACTACTCACATGTCGTCTGTATATATTAAACTGGTCAAATACGCATCTAGCTCCTAAAGTTCACATGGGAATATGTACATTAAACCTAAGTCAAGATTTGCCCTCCCTTCTTTACTTTCTCTCTTCCAAGTGTTGGAAATTGAACCCACAGCTTCATGTACACTAGGATAGTGCTCTACCACGAGCCGTTACCAGATCTAGACTTAAAAGTTCTGGGCTTGAGAGATGGCTCAGCAGTTAAGAGTGTCTTCTGTTCTTGCATTGGCCTGACTTTCATTCGTAGCACCTGTGTGAGGTGGCTCACATCTCCCTGCCACTCTACCTCCAGGGGATCTGTCATCTCTGGTCTCTACAGGCAGCTACACTCACATGTGCATATACCACACATAGATACAGGCATATACACACAATTGAAAAATAAAAACAAATATTTTAAAAATGCTTTAGAACCTTAATCACATTCAGGAGAGCTCCTGTGTGTCCCTTTGTAGTCAGTGAGGCTTCCATTCAGTACTTCATCTGTCTATCCCATTACTGTGACTGTAATCACTCTAATTCTGTTAATTAATAAACTTCACATAAGTGAAATCATTCTTTAAGGCTTAGTTTTATTTTATGTGTATGATTGTTTTTAATCTGTGTATATAAATGGCTGTGTACCATGTGTGTACTGTGTCCTGGATAGATAAATGCAGCTAGAAGAGGGCGTTGGCTTCCCTGGAACTGAAATTGCAGATGGCTGTTATCTGCCACAAGGTTCTGGGAGTCAGATCTGGGTTGTCTAGAAGAGCAGCCAGTGCTCTTAACTGCTAGGCCTTTTCTCCAGTCCTGGCATTCTTTTTCCCTCCCCTCTCCCTCCCTTCCTTCTTTCTTTTTTTGAGATAAGATGTTACTATGTAGACCAGGATGGCCTTGAATATGTAGAAATATACTTGCCTCTGCTTCCTGGGTGCTAGGATTAAAGATGTATGCTTGATGCCCACTATTTTTTCTCCTTCCTTCCTTCCTTCCTTTTTTTTTTTTTTTTTTTCCAGTGCCAGGTATGGTAACACACATCTTTAGGGAGGCAGGAGCAGGGGGATCTCTTGAGGCTGCGCTCACTGGTCTACAGAGCAAGTTCTAAGATAGCCAGGACTGCATAGAGAAAACCTTTTCTCAAAAAACAAGCAAAAACAATTTATTTTTATTTATGTGTCTATATGCTGTGTTGTGTGTGCTCACACAAGTGCCTGGAGCTAGAAAATGATACCATATCTCCTGGAGCTTAAGTTACAGGTGGTCATGAACTCCTGATGTGGAATTGAACTGAGGTCCTCAAGAAGATCAGTACTTGCTCTTAACTCTCACCATCTTTCTAGGCCCTGAGTTTTATATTGTATGAATGGGCGTTTTGCCTGCACTACATGTGTGCCTGGTGCTTGCTGAGCCAGAAGAGGGCTTTGGATTCCCTGAAAACAAGTTACAGACATTTGTACGCCACTTTATGGGTACTGGGACTTGAACCTCAATCCTCTGGAAGAACAGCTGGTGCTCTTAACTGCTGAGTCATCTCTCCAGCCTCCCAATATTTCTTAATCTTTTTTTTTTTTTTTTTTAACCATTAATTGATTGTGTGTGCATCTTTGTGCCATGTGTGGAGATCAGAGGACAACTTGCAGGCTCTTTCTAATCATGTAGGTTTCAGCAATTGAGCTCAGATCATAAGGTTGGTGGCAAACACCTTTGCAAAGCCACTGAGCTGTCTTCTTGACCCTGGCTCAGGGTTCTTATTTTGTATTGTTTGTAAGGATTGTCCAGAGGAGTACAATAGAGAGAGGTTGTGTATGTGCATATTTTGGTGCTATTCCTTGTATAAATAAATAGACAGTCTCTCTGTTCTGTTTGGGTGTGCCATCTTAATCTAACATAACTAAAGGTGCTTATATGTTAAACTTTTTGTGCATTTTTTTCTGGACACTTTCTACATAGCAGTGGGGCTGGATCCTAAGATAGATGTGTTTAAACTCATCAATAGAGCCTGCTTTCCAAATTCTGCCATTTTGAACTACCCTAGCTGAGTATGAGAGTCTAGTTCCTGTGCCTCTCACTTCACCCTCATTTTCCCTTCTTTGGCTTTAACTATTTGGTTGATCCATAGTGATAGTACTATGTGTAGCTTTCATTTATATTTACGTAATGATTTGAGGTTTTCGTGTACTTACTGGCCATTATGTTAACTTTCTCATGGATTCTTTGTCTTAGGGATTTGATGAAAGTTCTTTAGATATTCTGGGTATGAGTTTCTTCTTGTACTAGGTAGCTTTTTGATGGTTCTTATTTTAGTAAAATCTATTTCAGTATTTTTTTTTTTTTTAAACCTTTTTGTAACTGGGTGTGTTGATGCACACCTTTAATCACAGCAGAGGAGGCAGAGGAGGGCAGATCTCTGAATTTGTGAGCCAGCCTGGCATATAATGTGTTCTAGGCCAGTCAAGGCTACATAGCCAGACCTTATCTCAAAAAAATATATTTTTTATTTTTGAGCATTTTATACATGCATACCATTTATTTTTATGATAATTATTTCCTAATTATCCTAATTCCCCCAGACACTAGTACATTTATGCTGCCTGTGTATTCACGGCTGTGGGACCATCCACAGAGTATGGTCAGTCTACCCGGAGCTGTTCCCTTAGCTGACTTTCCCTCCCATGGACCATCACCAGCCATCAGTGCTTCTCTGCTGGAGGGTGGAAGGGCTTCACTCTAGAATCTTCACTAGTCTGAATTCGCAGAGGCAGCCACAGCTGCTGAGGATTCATTTTAATACTACTGTCAGCTCTGTGACCTATCTTGTGTGACTTTTCATACTAATGTAAATTATGGAATACTTATTCTAGTATTTATTGAAAGTACAATTCTTTCCTCACTGAATTGCAGTGGCATTTTGTTTAGAACAAGTGGCCGTATTGCTTGTAATGTGTCACTCCGGATGCTGTAATCCACTGTCTTTGTTTGTTCTGGCGCCAGTGTCACACTTGCTTAATTGCAGTCTTTACATATTACAATGTAAATTCTCTAGCTTGTAATTTTACTTATTTTCTTAACTATTTTATATTCAACTAAACATTTAGAGTCAGTAATTTTTACTAAAAAGTGATTACTGAATTTGGATTGACATCAATTGACTCTGGTTTGAGATTGGGATTAGCATGGTACTGTTGCTGAATCTTTGCTCACATTCATTGCCTGTCTTGAGTAACTTAGAGCTGCTGACAGGTGTGGCACATTTGTATGGCTGTGTTCTTGAAAATTTTTATTGGTGGTACTTTAAATGACTTTTCAGTAGCTGTTACAGCTTTGTAGGAAGATATTTCTTAAAACATTGACCTTCTTTCAAGAAGTCTTAATGACTTGACATTGACTTCAACCATTCGTAAGTGTTTTCATAAAGATATTCCACAAATGCAGCGATGGCCTCCATGAGTGAAGACAGTTTCTCTTTAACGCTTTATGCCCTCCGTTTCTGCCTTTTGCCTTTCTCATCTTGAGTTTAGTTATGTTGACAGAGACTCAGCCATTTACTGACTGAGACGTTCAGCACTTCTGTCTTTGCTTTTGTCTTTTAGGAAGCTGCAGTAAAAGAGGAAGAAGAGGACATTTCTGACAAAGGCAGCGACTCTGAAGAGGAAGAACCCAATAGAGACTCGCAGAGTGAAAAAGACGATGGGAGTGACAGAGAATCTGACAGAGAGCAAGATGAAAAACAAAACAAAGACGATGAAGCAGTAAGCCCTGGCGTCCCAGCCCCTACCCCACTCTTGCTGAGGACGGAGCCAAGCTCCAGACGGGATAGTTTAAATCATTGAATCATGTTTCTGAGTATCACTGCAGCTGGTTGTTCATTTGTTTGCTTGCCTTAACTCGTCCATTTTAGAGTTTTATGACTTTAAGATTGCATTTGTTTTGAGGAATTCTAAAGGAAAATTGTTTTAGACTAGGATTGGAAATCCCAGTTTCTTAAAATTTGTTGACATTAGTTTGGGCTCTTTAGGGATTTTTCATGATGGACGGTGTCTCTGCAAGTAGAAGTAAACAAGGGAAGGCAGTTGTGAGACAGGAGCTGTCCTTGGAAGGCTCCTCTGTTGATTCCTGATCACAGTGAGACGCAGACCTAATGCTGGATAGTGAGTTAAAGGGAAAGCATTTAGAATGCCACTTTGTTTTTTGCACTTCATAGATAATTAAGAATTTATTAAGATGTGAGATGCAGTGTATATGCACCAAGTTTCACTTCATTTTCAGGAACAATACAGAAAAGAGTGCTAGAGATTCATTGCAGATGCAGTATAAACTTACTTCAGCTTACTTAGTTCACTTACTCTTCTGACGGGGCTTTTGATCTAAAAGTAATAACCCTTGTGGTTTGAGATAGAAAAAGTGATCCTCAGTGCTGGGACTAAAGGTGTGTACCACTACACCCAGCTATAGATGAGTTTCTTTAGAAGACAGAGAGATGCAGTTAACCAACAGATGCAAAGTCTGTCTCATTCTAAGCATAATTTAGCCCATAGTCTCAGACAAATAGGAAGTGCTTTTTGCCCTTGAACTTACTGGCTACCAGGGCTAGTAGACTTAAAATAAATGTGGTATGTACAAACATTAATATGTTATGCATATGGTCTCTAGAAGATAACGTATTTCAAGTATTAATGTTTTCTTCACTTAGGAGTGGCAAGAATTACAACAAAGTATACAGAGAAAAGAGAGAGCTCTTCTAGAAACCAAGTCAAAGATAACACACCCTGTGTATAGTCTTTACTTTCCTGAGGTGAGTTGTACTCAGCCTAGTGTTTCCATGATTCCATTTCTTCTTTCCATATATTTCTTAAGGGATTTGTACTGCTATGTAGTATGTTTATTGCTCCAACGTGTAATAACTGGTTTATTTTGATAGGTTACCCTCATAACAAAGGATATATTATAATATGGATGATTTTCTGTGACTATGTTGTTTACAGGGGGATTAACTTTAAGTCTGTGTGGTTTCCTAAGCTTCTGTCATGTCTGGTCCTGTTACTGAGCGTTGGCTTGTTGGCTGTTTCACTGAGTAGTGAGAGGAGGTCTTATAAGATGCATTATCTTGACTTTGGTTACTTGGTTGTTTGAGTCTCTGACCCTCGTGGAGTTTTAAGTAGTATGAAAGAGATTGTTATCTCGAAGGGTTCCTTATCTAGCCACTTGGTACCAACAACTTCCTTTTGACACCAGTAACTTTCCTAGTTTGTGGGAATACATGACCCCTTGGGTAATAACTACAGGACTAGTTGTTTTGGGCTCTGAACAAAATTCAGCAAGAACTGAACATACCTGAGTCTCACACTGAGGAAAGAGCACCACTGTGCTGTCTGTGCCACTGTCTTTGTTTACTTTGTCTTTATGCCTGCTCACCTCTTAATATCCTTGCTGTCTTGTGGGTCTGGAAATGACTGTGAAATTCCCTTGACATTTTGCTTTTGAAGGTGAGGATCTGTGGGGTTAAGATCAAGAGCTGGTTCCCAGGCTGGTGAGATGGCTCAGCCATTATTAAAGCCTAGGCTCACAACCAAAAATATAAGTTGGGTCCTGTAGTTCATGGACTGCTTCACAGCTTGCCACAGAACTTTCTGCTCTCTCCTTGTGCAAGATTCTGGGGGCATCTAAGTCCTAAATGACCGGACTTTCCTAGCAATAAGTAAATGGCTTTGCACATACTCCTGTTGTGACTTGGAGAAAAGCCAGCCCAGGGTTCCATCTTACTGTGTGTGTGCTGCTCTTCTGGCGTAGCTTGGGTTTTAGACCACCTGTTAGAGGCGTTTCCCCATTGCAGAAATGGCCTGTCAACACCAGGCACCCTGAAGTCAAGCAAATAAGCTCTGCTCATTGACTGGCTTTAAAAGTGTGGGAGAAGGTAAGTACTCATCCCACATACTTGGTACCCATGTCATTGACAGTATCATTTTAGGTCATGCTTAGTTAATAATGGACTCCCTTAAAGTATTTTATTCTCAGAAATGCTCTTTACTAGTATAGTCTGTACCTTGTGGTCAGTATTTGAAAACTCATGACCTGTATGCCACATGTGACCTATGAGAACAAGGAATGTTGCCCAACACAAAATCATAAAGTTAAACATTGAGGTGTTAGATGATTTATTTATTCATTTAATTTATTTATTTGTAATGTGAGCTTTGTAGATGATAATGCTGTTTCACAATGTCTAAAGGTTGAGCATAAGGCCAGCCTCCCCACTTATTTCCTAAAGATCCCTAGCTGGCTTGAACTCGCAGAGGTTTGTCTGCCTCTGCCTCTCTACTGCTGGGATTAAAGGTATGTGCCACCATGCCTCCTTTTGTTTTAAACAAAGTTTATTTGAGCACAATTTCATTTATTCTTTTCATGCTGCAATAGCAGATCTGAACACTTGTAAAAGTCTCCATTAATATGACATGTTGGGACGGTTAGTTTTGTATAAACTGTGTATATATGAAACAAACACACACACACAAGCGACCATCCTGCAGCCGCATCAATCTTCAAGTTAAGCAGAAGTGAATTTTATTAGGAGTTGCTCTCATCATTGCACATTGTGGTTTGCTTACTAGCCTTACTCATGCTCAGTGCTTTGTAGCCTATGCCATTCAACAGAAGAGCTTTTTGTTGGGCTTAAAGTAGCAGTGTTATAAAGATAAACAAAAATAATAATGGAAAAGACTGGGCCAGTGGGATGGACCAGCAAATGCAGGAACTTCATGCTAGTCCTGCTACCTGAGTAAAACAAAATGGAGAAGCATTGATTTGGATTTAAATATTGTCCAAAGAAATAATAGTCTCATTCTCCCTCCTACTCCCTCTCTCTCTCTCCCTCTCTCCCTTCCCCCTCCTCACGACATTGTTGCTCCTATCAATAGAGTTTTTTTAAGTGATAAAAATTTAAGAGTTTGGAATACTGCTATTTTGGCTAATGTATATTTAGCACATCCTGGGGTTTATTTTTAGCTCCCCACATTTCCTTTGAACTCCTTAGGTAAGGTATCTTCCCTACTCAGTCCTTACAACAGATGATACTAGGTGGATGCCTAGCACTAGTTCACTAATGGAAATGTAGCGCAGTGATGGTTACTGGGCACACTGAAGCTTGGTGCATATATGCTACTTGGCCATGTGCTATCATTTCTAATTCCCAGTTCTCATTGTGCAGTCTGGTGGCGGTTTCCTAACGATCTTTTTGTTGTTCTGACCTTTCTGCAGTTCAGCCAGAACTGCAATGTGTAGTAGTATGCAATGGAATTCTTCAAATCTGAGGTGCTCTCTTTTAATAGTAAGGCGATGCTAGGCAGTAGTGGTGCATGGTTTTAACCCCAACTTGCATTGATATTATTTTTATTGGGCCGCCCAAGTCCCTTCCATTCATACTTAAGATGTTTTAATAATTTAAATTGTTTTCCTTTTTTAGAATGTCTTTTGTCATTTTAAAGTAAATCAGGGATATCTAATATTGAGATCCATTAGTAGGCTTTCTGGATTTGCTGGAACTCCAGAAACTTTATATATAAACTTATGAGGGCACTAGTGAGTGTGCCCTGCAGTGGTTGTGCACAGTGTGTTTCCATTGAGCTAGGCGCTGTGTCAGTGCTGAGGATGTGGCATCTCTGTAAACAGGTGCATTAAAACTGTTCCTCAGTCCTTTTGGATAACTCATCCTCGTTTTGGTTTTTTTTCCCCCCTTTACAGGAAAAACAAGAGTGGTGGTGGCTTTATATTGCAGATAGAAAAGAACAAACATTAATATCCATGCCATATCATGTGTGTACACTGAAGGATACAGAAGAGGTAATTGGCTAACAATGTTTTAATGTCTTATCCTTTATGATGCTTCACTAAATTTTTAATAATTTAGTATATTGTATTTTGTTCATTGTATTTTGTTTGTTTTTATTGGGGCCACCCTGTAACACTAGATGGCCTCTTGAGATACCTGCTCTTATGTGTTTGTGGGTGCACATGCATGCGCACACACACACATCTGAATATATATATATATATATATTCTCTATATACATTCTATATATAATTTTAAGGGAGAGAGGATTAATTTCAGAAGGTTCATCCATATTTGATGATGTGCCTTCATAGGCACATTCTTCTAGACAGGGTCCACCTCCTATAGCCCATGACCTAATAATGTCATCAGCTCATGTTGCCATCAAAGGGTTAATCATTGATTGCATCATAGCTCTGGAGTTTAAGACATACCCGGACCATTCTAGGTATTTCTAAGTTCAGTCAATTCAAGATTGAAGTCCACAGTGGTGTTGTGATAAACAGTTGTTTACTTATTATGTTTTGTTTCCTCATGGAAGCTGTATTCTGCTGTACTGTATCTTGGTGAGGAGGCGAAGTGGCTTACAGACTGGTCCTACTAGCAAACAGTGTCTCAGGTGGTCTTCAGTTTATGTGGAATCTCAAAGTAGGATCTAATGCCAGTGAAGGGACTGGGTCTGGCATGGACTTTTGAAATGTCAAAGCTCAGCCCCAGTAAAACACTTCCTACACAAGGCCACATCTCCTAAGAAGTGTGTTACAGTCAGCAAAGCTGAAAGGAGCTGGAGACCTAAGGAGCATTTTGACATCAGATATGGAGATGCAGAACTTGAAATTTGCCCATTTGTTGACTGTAACACACTTCTTACTTTTGGCTGCTTCCCCATCCAGTCTGCAGCCCTCCTTAGCAGGCAGCTCTCCGGCTTGCCTTGTTCTCTGCCTGTAGACAGTTTGTGTTACCAAGTTTATTGCTGTTCTTTCCGAGACAGGGTTATTCTGTGTAGTCCTGGCTGTCATGGACTGGCTTTGTGGACCAGGCTGACCTCGAATTCAGAGATCTGCCTGCCTCTGCTTCCTGAGTGCTGGGATTAAAAGTGTGTACCACCACTGCCCAGCAGCCCATTTTTCATGTATTTTCTTTGTAGTATTACACGTAAATAATACTATACAGGTTATTCCCCTCCCCCAGATTTTGCACAAGTCTGCAGATACCATGCTTCACAGCCTTTCCTTTTTCTTACAATAAAACTTGGACATGGATCTCCTAAGTAACACATAGCCTTTTCTTCCACAAGCATAGTGTAGTTGTTAGCTAGGAATCAACACTCATGTGATGCAGTGTCACAGTTCGTATTTAATTTCCCCTCATGTCTACCACAATTTTTGTTTCATCTTCAGGTCAAAATCTACTGGAAGATTATACTTGGTTTTTGCTCTTAATCCTTTGTACTCCTGGAGAAAAATGCCAGCCAAGCATGGCCTCTATTGGAGTGATAAGTTCCAGCCCCTCTTTTTCTGTTCATAATACCATCTTTTCCAAGATTCTACTAGGCTGTTTTATTAGAATATCAGTGTACTTTGCCTTGTTGCTTACTCATTATATTTCTTTTTATTCATATATTTCATGTATTACACATTACTTTGTTTGCTCCCCATTTGTAGCAATAAGGTTTTCTTATTTCCAGGACATTGGCAATGTCCAAAGATTTTTTTTTACCAAATGTTTAGCACACAGCAGTGGTTTTGGTATAGTCACTTTTCACTCTGCTTTTTGTTTAGTGTAGTCAAAGTTTAATGGTTTAACTAGATACCATTAGTGTGGTCAGGGCATATCCTTGTTGATTTTTATTTAATCTTTTAAATTGCTTTGGATTTTTTCTTTTACTATGAGAAATCAACCCTTTAAAACAAAAATAAAAACAAAATGAATATTTCTCTCTAGTTTGTTCCATGCCTCAGTTTTCCAGGTGCTGGGATTTACAGATATGCACCACAATAGCCTATGTTAATATATAACATTGGCTGCAAAAATCTGGAATTTGAGGATTGGAGGCAGATTACTAGAGCATAACAAGGCCATGTGAAGATGCATTCTTATCCTCGTATAGAATTGCAGTCACTAAGACTGTGCTACTACTTGTTTATGATTTGATAGAAAATAAGATACCTTTTGGACATGGTTTTATACAGTTTTCTGTAATCTATACTTTATTTTTCTGCTGTGGATCGATGTCAGTTGGTAAAGGGCATTCTTAAAACTATAAATTGTTTATTGAAATATAATAGAGTAAAATATGCAATTCTTTTGTGTCTTTACAGTTTTGAGTTTCATATATGAATATAATGGGTTTTAGTTGTTTACTCTTTCCCTTGTGCCTTCTGATTTCGTGCCCTTTCAACCCTTATTGCCAACGTGTGTGTGTGTGTGTGTGTGTGTGTGTGTGTGTGTGTGTGTGTGTGTGTGTGTCTCTCTGCTGGGTTTAATTAGGATGCTTGCATGAGCATGAATGGGAAGTTATTTATTGGAAAGAGGGCAACTTTAACTACTGAAAAATTGACACATTTATCCCCTAGCCACTGTTAACTGCCAGCAACAGTCCCTTGGGAGTATGGGGCCTTGTTGAAGTCCTTCCGTGTGTGGATGACCACTACTGTAGTGAGCAGAGTGTGCAGTGGCTCTGCTGTGTCTTCAAGATTTCTTTCTGCAACATTTCTCCCCACTCTGGCTCATATGTCCTTTCTGTCCCTTCATCCTGTGCCTTGTAGGGTTCTTTGGCCATTTTTAAGGCATAGATAATTTATCCTGAAAATAAGAGAATTTAGCAAGAATTGTTTTTTTTTTTTAATCTTTCCAAGTCTGTTAATTCAACACTTATTCTTTGCTTCATTTCTTCTGAGTCTTAAAGTGACAGCATCGAATTTGGTTGCTTTACTATGCTTTCTTGAATTGTGTACATAGAGATGAACTCCAGCAGTTCTGCTTAATTTGATTTCCTTTTAGTTTAATGTTTATAATAGACGAAGTAGAGATCACATGCTGTTTGTTATTGTGAAAGTTTCTGTAATTATCTGCTCAGTACTCAGAGGTAGGAAGTTTAAGGGCATTCTGTTGTTTCTTTTATGTAACTGAAAAGTATGAGTCAAGTACTTGCGAAATAATGTTTAGCTTGCAGGATAACAAAGCATTCACCTAAAATGTGTGGAAATTGGCCTAAATGTGCTTACCTCAAGAATATTACACCCAAAGACAAAATGCCCCAAATAAAGACTTTAATTAGCACATAGTTTCTAAAGTATGCCCACTGTCTCTAGCTCCTATTCCTGACTATAAAGTGTCCTTTGAGACACAAAGCCCCCTAAGATGATCTAACTTTGTTGTCAACAAAAAAGCTCTCTTTTTTGGTTTGCTAACTTTCCAAATGAATCTTTCCTTGCCTCACTTCTTGTCCTGGAGCCATGGGCATTTGGAGACAACAGTCTAGTGCTGGATGTAGCACTGTTAGGACTTATGTTAGGACTACTGTGCTCTGCCTCTGGCTGAGGCTTGTTCCTTAGGTCAAAATGTAACCTCGCTCCAAGCATCCTGCGTCAAAAGTCGGCATTTTGCTCAGTCATTGTTTCTTTTATGTAATCCAGGTTTTTAAGTGTTGGTTTTTACCTTTTTAGGTAGAACTGAAGTTTCCTGCACCAGGCAAGCCTGGAAATTATCAGTATACAGTGTTTCTGAGATCAGACTCCTATATGGGTTTGGATCAGATTAAACCACTGAAGGTAAGACTATGGGTCTAGTGATCTTTGAGCAAGTGCCCAAGGAAGGTGTGGGAAGCATTTCCAGTTTTGAAATGTGGACTAATAGAAGGAAGAAGATCATCTCAGACACTTTCAGTAATAGTTAGGTCTTAAGGAGCTTTGAACTTGGACTTTAAGTTGCTTTAGTGGTCATTTTAAAGTGCTGCATCTCACGGTTTTACCAAATATGTTGTTTTCTTTAAAAAGACTTTTAGGGGGTGGTGGGGAGCAAGACTCAGATTTTTACCACAGACTATTGGAGTGCTTATTGATTCTGAAATGAAGGGTTTTTGTTTGTTTGTTTTTGTTTTTTAATCATCTTAGACCAGTGTTTATTTCCCTTGAGCTTTTCTATTGCATTAGTGAGATTGTTGTGGTCAATCATTGTTAAACTTTTCAGAGGAAAGGAGCCAGTAAAGGTGAGTCTATATGTCCTGAGAGTTCTGTGTTCTTGAACTGACCATAGACTTTTACTTCACAGCTAATCTTTGGAAGGCATACTTGAATTATTCTTCTTTCAGCCAAAGATTTCTAGTAAGATACCACTCAGTATTATTGCATAAGAACCATAGTTGTAAAAAAAAAAAAAAAAAAAAAAGAACCATAGTTGTTTGTACTTTGTGCCCTAGAAATACATTCTTACATGGTTTAACTTCTGCAGCGCCAAATACTGAACTATATTAGACATTCAGTTACATTTATGTGTAAGTGTATTTAGTGTTTTCAGTTGCAGAATGAAGTATCTTCTGTAATGAATGCATTGAATTTAGTTGGAGCCACAAAATCCATTTCTTTGTGATTGCCATGGTGAAAGAAAACCTTTACTAGGTATTTTTCTCATTGTTCCTCTCCAAATTTCTGAAGTGTGCATTTAATTCTTTATAGTTGGAAGTTCATGAAGCCAAGCCTGTCCCAGAAAACCACCCACAGTGGGATACAGCAATAGAAGGTGATGAAGACCAGGAAGACAGTGAGGGATTTGAAGATAGCTTTGAGGAAGAGGAGGAAGAAGAGGAAGGTGATGACTAAGCAGTGTATGAGTGGACCACAGCATTTGCACACAGTTGAAACAGCTGCTGCTTTGTAAAGTATAATAAAGCAGAAGCAGTGGAGAACTGACGTGGAGGGAAGTGTTGGTGTCTTTACTAGAAATGGATGCAAAAAATAGACAGTTGGTGCCATGGTACCATCTGAAAAAGAGTCATTTAAAGCCTTTCAGGTATGGGGCGGTGTGCCTATCTCATCTGCAAATGGTAATAACCCTTTTGTTGTTACATATCTCCAGAAGTATGGGCTGTGCATTACCTGGTCAGTCTATGGTCTCAGTGAAAGTCAGGTACATGAAACACAATCGATAAATGAGGAACTTTTCTCTGTTCAGCTTAAGTTTTAGTAAACATTAAAATATAAACATCACAAATATGTTTTAAGTAACATCTGCTCAAGTTTTTAATCTGTTAAACTACTATTCATTTATCGATATTTTGCAGATGGTAACATTATAACAGTTCCATATGTGAGTTCAAACCTTTGTTTTCATCTATCTTGGCCATAATGTGTGGCATTCTCACACATTCCACATAATACAGAGGGCTACATTTTGGAATTTTCCGTTCTTAATTGCCCAGAGTTAGCAGACATTATAAAAGTGGCTTTTAATGGCTTACAGCCTTTTAGAGCCTCTGTTAGTGTCGGCGCAGGATCTACTTCTGATAAGCTTCAGGGCTGAAAGTGATTGTGGGACCACACATTCTCTGATGCTTGGTTTATGTCATTCAACCTTTTTGAAAAGGCTCACTATAAAAGCTGAACTATATTCTTAGCTTTTACTCTACCTGACTTTATCAGAAGCCTTTTAAAGAAAGTAAATAAAGCATACCAAGGAGGCATTTTGTATTCATTTTGGACTCCTGTTAATAAAATAGAAGTTTGACTCATTTTATGTTTGTAACTGTGTTTGTCTTTTTACTCCTAGAGAAAGGGCATAAATAGGGTAATCTTTTATTTTTCAACTAAAATTTAATATTGTACCTCACTGTGGAAGTGACTGCTATCTCTGTATACTCTTGGAAAACCCAGGAGGAACAGCTATTTTCTCTCACTTTAGTACAACCTAAAGGTCAGTGCTCAACATAGAGTAGAAACGTGTGTGTGATGAGTCACTGAGGTCAGAGGAATATTTTTATTACTAGATATGGAAGACACACAAATCTACAATACTATAAGACTGATTGCAATAATCCTATCAAACTCTCCATAGGCCAAAGTACTGTTGCAATACTAACTTAAGACCTTGTTTATTTAAAAGGTTGCTACTCTTCGTGCAGAATTATTGCTGGTATTTTGTTACTATAGTAGTTGGAAATAAAATTTTAAAATTCCAAAAATATGAATTTTTTTGTTGTTCTAAATTTAAGATGTACCCCTTAACAGTTGCTTTTCAGTGGTTGAGGGAGACCATCCCTTCCTTTGCAGGCAGAAGCTGTGCTACTAAACACCTGGCTCGTGTGTTTATGTGTGAGCGGGTGGGTTTGCTTTCAAACCAAGTCTTACTGGGAAGAGCTAGCATTGGTCGTAGCTGCCAGACAGACTTGGAAGTGTGATGGGGTGAGCCAGCTTATATCTGGTGAAGCAGATGAGAGGAAAGTGAACAAACAGAATTCAAGTATTTGCATTTCCTAGCTTTGCTAAAGTAGGCAGGCTCAAGAACACTCTTCTAGTGGCTCTTTTCCTCTGAAAGGGTGCACAGAGTGCATTCAGACAACTGGCTTTTCTGGTTTGAGACTCTTCGGTGAGGATTTGCAGTCTGATAACAGCACCTTGCCTACAAATCAGCGTGTCCGCCATGATTGGAAATGCCAACGATTTGCTTACGTTTGCCTATCTTGTGATGTATACCAACATCTCAACCTAAAGAGTCAGTTTTCCTCTAACAGGTACCGTAGGTGAAAGACCGCACGTAGGGCTCTCATCTCTACCCAGTCACCAAACTCAACATTCCTTCTTTCTCCTTAATAGGGTTAATACCTTGTCCTGGTTTGCATTTAGTTGACAGGAAATTTTTGAGTGAAGTTTTGTTTTTACTCCTATTCAAAACACTGGCTTTTTTTTCAATAGAATAATTGAATATATAGATGAAAACACAGTATATGCATACAGAGTGAAATTGATTATATATGAAATTAAGTAGTTTACATTGTGTAAAAATTTTAATCTCCAAAGTTGCAGAGGAGCCTTCAAAATACAGCTTTCCACAAGGAGACTTCACTAATGGTTGAAAGTGTGGCAGGTGCAAAGGTTATTTAGCATTGTAAGACCTGGCTGAGGCCTTAGACTCAAAATTAAATGTTGGTGTTCTCTAAAATTTTGTGGTATTTGAAAAGAACCGAGCACATTGAATGCAACTCTATATATGGATCAATCTCTTGTTCTTTGTTTTGCCTTTCCTAGCACACATGAGAGGGTGGAGGGCAGGCAGGTGAGTGGTGCCTTTCTGTTTTCCGGGAAGCTTGGACTACAGGAGGCATAGGAAGGAGTGGAATGCCACGTGGAACTAGGGGATTGTGTGCTAGGAGCACACTGAGGCTTTCTTAGCATGTCCTCATTTGGTTTTCTTGTTTTTGAGTCAGTCTCACTATATACCGTGGGCTGGCCTTGAACTCACAGTGTAGCCCAAGTGGTGGACCTTGTGGCCCTCCAGCCTCAGTCCCCTGAGTGACAGGGTCACAGGCCAGAGCCACCACACTTGTGTTAAATATTTACTCCATTTATTCAGGTGTCTACTGCAGCTGGCTCCTACCACGCACTGCAGTGTTGCTCAGTAATAATCTGTGTTCCCGATGCACTTCTGCACCCTACATGGTTTTGAAGGGTTGCTTATCATGTACTTGCTTCCATGTCCAGGTTCTTTTGATCAGCTCTGCAGTTATACGGACGCTCTGTGCTCAGAGCTTCTTGGATTTGATCAGCACATGGGTGGGAATTTGTTTTAATCTCTTTCCCTTGGTACAGTGGCCAGTGTTTAGGATGTCTCCCCTTCCTTTTTTCTTTATTTTCTTCCTTGTTGGTGTTGGTTTGTTTATCTTTCACTAGGCCACTAGGCAGAGGAATTATTTTTTTAGGGATGAGCTTTTGAATTAGTTGGCCTTTGCCTACCTACCTATCCTCTTTGGATAAAACAACATATATCCTTTGTTTTTAAATGCTTCTTTTTTGAAGCATTTTCTCAACTCTATGAATCCCCTATTTAGTCTGCCTTAAAGTGAAACAACTATCAGTGAGCCGTAGCATGACATTTTACCAGCTGTACAGTGATAAGTTCAAATGTGTCCCAAGAAGTTAGCATCATCAAACACTTAAACTTGACACTAGGGCCATTTTATAGACCTTAATAAACAAAACAGACACCATCTTGTACATTTTCCTGTAACTGAGCTAAAAATCCAAATAGCAATCACGGGCATGCTTTAGAACTGTGGTTTCAGGCAGGTGTGTACATCCCAGGGGTATGCAGATAATAAGTCCATTGAGAAAATGTTAAAATAATGATTCTTTGTATTTAATCTCATCCTTTTAAATTTCTATTTTTGTGTGTTTTATAATGTACATAATATATTGTACAGTTGTACACTTATAATTTATAAATAAATAATACATTTACTGGTGCATTATACATTTTTTTCTGATTTGGGTGCGTGATGAAAACGTTTGGATACTACTGTTTTGTGGTATAGACAGGGTGACATTTCAATAAGCTGAAGGTTGGGGCTTTTGGCATTCTGCCGTCTGAGATGGGAGGGATGACATACTCTGATACCAGGAGGCAAGGTTGTACTTGCTATGTCTGTATCTACAGCTGCTCCCAAGAGCAAAGATAGCAGATGCCCTTGCAGTGGCGCCATGGGAGAGGGGGGACTCTGAGCAGAGCTGTAGCTGTTAGGAGCTGGCCGGTCAGTGGCAGCTGCACATTAAAGGCTGGTGCGGGAAGGACCATCCTTCCAGTACGAAAGGAGCCTCTAACCCTGCATAATGGTAGCGGTGGCCACCACTGAGGTGTAAGCAGGTGGTTAACATCACAGTTGCTCTGTGTTTTCCAGCTTGGTTCCAGTAGAGGGCGACAGGGCCATAATTAATTTTCTCTAAAGACTGGTAGGTCTAAATCAAAACCTCTTTTTTTTTTTTTTTTTTTTTTTTTTTTGAGATTGGCTATTGCTTGTTTCCCAGCCATGCCTCAAATTCTTGGATTCACAGTTCTCCTTAAGTCTCTTGGACAGCTAGGACTGTAGGCACGTACCACTGTGCCCAGCTAAGAAATGTTTTCTGGATTATCTGCACCTTCCTTTCTGGTTGAGCTTCTGTACCCACCTGCCCCTCCCCCACCAAGCCTTGTCTCCTTACCTATGTAACTCATCAAATCTGCAGCTGGCTGGACAGTAAACCCATTTGTAGCCAATGCCAAGAGACAGTCTGCTGGGTATCCGCTGTGCTAGTGCTACGTTCTGTTGTTTTGAGAGAAGTGGCAATCAGGTAAGATAGTGATGTTATTTTGCTTTATAAGATTTAGTTTTTTGAACGGTATCAGCTGTGAAGGGTCTGCCATTTTTCTCTTTCTGCAAGTTAATCTGCCACATTGTTTGGGTGCTAGTTCCAATTCCCTGGTCACACATAGCATGAGTTTTGTTTGTGGTTTTTTCTTTCTTTCTTTTTTCTTTTCTTTTTTTTTCTCCCTGAGACAAGGTCTTTCTGTGTAGCCTAGGCTGGCCTCGAACTCACAGCGATCCGCCTGCCTCTGCGCCACCACCGCCCGGCTATAGCATGAGTTTTGTGTCACCCAAACTGCTCCTGCCCTCCAAGTTCCACGTGGGAGATGCATGTCAACATGGGAACCTAGGCCTTTAAAAAGGTATGTGTGCAAACTGTTGACCCTGTTCACGGTGCAGTGTAACAGCAAACATGCCCTCTGTTATGAGGAAAATGATGCCTCTGTCTACTGTGGCTGTTTGGATACACATCTATGAGAAGGCAGTATGTAACCAAAGTGCGTGCGTGCGCATGCGTGTTCATGCACGCTCAGGTATAAAGTACAAGTGGGCAGTGGCCTTCCAGCATATGGAATTCTGTCTACATAAATATTATACCAGGAGGTGTGGGACACTTAACTTTCAGGGGAATACATTCTTTGTAAAAAATAATTAGACCATCTCACTTGAGGTTAATGTACTTTTTAGCCTCTTGTAAATGTTTTGTCTTATTGTCAAGGATAGCTTTGTTTCAACTTGAAGATAGTTCTTCATTGAATTCAGTCTGTTATAATGGGAAGGGCTGTCTGAAAAAGTGAACATTATATCTGTTGTATATTGTAGCCATAGAAGCCATGACATGTAGGGTGCTATCTGCATCCTACCATAAAACCCCGCCAGGTTGCTGTAGGCCTCTGCTTGAACTAACCAGAGAGCCTCTGAAACCCTGTTGCAAATAGCATCAGCTTAGATTGCTTATTGCTTTAGCTGCCTCTGACATCTCACTTAGAGATACTGGAGAGTATCTCCATGTTTACCATGTTTACCAATGAGTATTAATTTTTAAATGCACCTAGGAAAAAAGTGCACATAGTAAATTCAATAAAGGACTAGAGTTTACTGCCTTTCCCAGCATAGATGAGGGGGTGGAGGGTTCCTCAGGGAATGTGGCATCTAGTAGTTGGACTCATTGATATGTTCCACCACCCTTCATCCCGGCCCTGCCGACTTGTCCCTGCTTCACAATCACACCCAAAGTTTCTCCAGCTTAATTTCTTGGTTCTCTGCCATATTCTTGGGACTCTAGTCACTTACCTTCAAAAGCTTACTGTTCCTCTTGACAACACATTAAACACACGGGGCAGTGGCCAGGAGAAGGGGGAGAGGCGGGAAAGATGCCCATGTGACAGACTGCAAGGCAGCTTCTTTGGTTCAGAGCTATGGCTTCAGAACTTGAGTTATATTTTCCCACGATCCCTAGGAGCTCCTGTCCCACCTCACAAGTCTGAATCTATTATGATGGAAATTATAAGGATTAAAATTATTATCTGAAGTGCTTCTGAGAGTGGGGGTGAAACTGTAGTGTTATGATCTACTGCAGTATTTCTTTGCACAAGGCCAGCCCCTGTGTCTTTCAAGTCTGCTGACTTAATGACAGGGTGTCTCACCAAATGTCAAGAGTGACACCTCAGGAGCAGCATGTTTCACATGGAATTTAAGTTTGGCAATACTAAGATTTGAGTAGAATTTAGTGTTTTGGTGTGTTACAAGGAACAATTTTTTTCAGGGTATGAAATCTTTAAAAAGCCTTTTTTTTTTTTTTTTTTAAGCTTCTGATTTCTAATATTTTCTTTGCATTTGGTACTTAGCTGCCACTTGGCCTAAGTCTCTCCAAAGCAAGGCATCAATAAGGAAACAACCGGAGTTTCGGCCCAACACCCTCTCCTAGTAGTGATGTCATGGCAGGAGTGAGTGGAAGGGCTAAGAGTGTCACTGCCGCTTTGTTCCAGAGCCATCTGGCTTCTCTTGCCCCTCTGAGGGTCAGACATGATGTGAAGGAGGAAGGTAAGAACAAAGAGCCAGAGAGGAGAAGGGATTTGCTCCATCTGGAGAGCTCCTGTGCACATCCAAACTCCCAGTGTCTAACTTGCCAATGTATGCATGAAAATGGAAGCTGACAGAATCACCAACTCTACCTCACTAGCCTGCCTCCGCCATGTGTGTTCCCAGCAGTGGGTCTAGGGTTACACATGACTCAGCCCCTATCTCAGAGTTCCCAGGCTGCACAGAGAAAGGAGGCAGTTTTTCCAGGACAGTTTTACAGAGACAGCTTGTAGAGGGCAAGTTAGACACAGGTGAAGGAGCCAGAGAATGAGGAGCCAGAGGATTAGAACATACTGCGAGAGTTAGTCTGAGGTCAAGTAGAGCAATTTAGTCAGAAGCTGAGAGAAATCAGTTTGAATCAGGTTGGAGAGGTGTTTGAGCCAGAACAGCTGAGTTGAACCAGCCAGCCAGAGTTCAGAAAGAGCTAGAAAGACTGAGCTTACTCAGCAGTAAGTCTCAGAGGCTGAAAACATTCTAGGCCTACATTAGATTGTATGAAAGCTAGAAGCTTCCAGGACTAGGCCAACCAAGGTTAGCAGATGGAGGAAAGAAGCCTCTGATACAACAAATATGTCAGGCAAATAAAGGTTACTTTTACACACTCTTACCCGTGAGCTACATTCCCGGTACACTTCCCCTTGACATGCCTTAAACTTTTTTAGGAATTTATTCTTCAACTTTTTAAGTAAATTGTCTAAAGCTGGCCTTGCACTTTCGATCCTGCTGGGATTACAGGCCTGACTTGGAGAATTTCTTGATGTTGACATGAAGGCAGAAGACTAAAGGTGAAAAGTGAGCGAGCATGCGGGGTCTGTGAAGAGGGCTGTTTCCGGAAGGAACACTAGGTTCAAATTCACAAAAGTTCCTATCAGTTCTGTCTGTTGGCACCCAGCAATATGTTCACAATAAAATAAGGCACACTTAAGATTGCTCCATGTGGGGCACAGTCTGCATGAGTTCCTTACACACGCGCTGTTTGCCTAGCGTGAGACTCAGAACGTAACTGAAGTCTATCTCATTGCACAGCATGCTGTGAACTGAGATGTGAGTGTTGTCCTGCTCAGTGTTAGACTGTGGGACTCCAAGACTCCTCATGTGGCTTCTCACACAGACGGGCCTCTTACATGTGTTAACCTGGCCATCCACTGTGGAAGAATTGGGCAGGGAGCTTATCACAATCGCTTTCTTGAACGTCACGTCTGAAAAGGAAAGCTTACTGAGGAAGCAGGGGACTTTGTACTGCCATGCTGTGTGGACTGTCAGCAAGGAGATGGTGTGGGTGTTTGTACAAGCAGTTCCAGCAAAACACAAGGGAGAGTAAATGAGGGTAAGAGTTAGCAAAGCCACAGGAATAACATGATGGACACAATGTGTGATGGGGGAAAACACCTGTTCCTTCTAAGAGCAAGGCGGGGATGTCCATTTTCACCATGTCTGTTCAACCTGAAGTTGGCATTTCTAGTCTGAGCAATTAGGCAAGAAATAGAAACAAAAAGCATCACAGTTGGAAAGAGAAAGGTGAGATTGTTTCTGTTCCCACGTGCTATGATTCTGTATGTAGAGAAACCTGCTAGAACTCATAAATGAATTCTCCCAAAGTTGCAGAACACAAAATCAACATATAAAACACTTCTGTTCCTGTACATTACCAATAAGCAGTTTGAGAAGGGATCCAGAAAAATAATTCCACTTACAGTAGCATCAAAAGGAATAAAAAGTTTTAAGACTTGCTCTCTCCAGGCGACCTCATTAGAGTGACATTGTAAACCCTGCGTGGCAAACCCTGATGTACTGCCATGATGCCCAGGGAAGACAGGGCGACCTGGAAGTCCAACTACTTCCTTAAGATCACCCAACTTTTGAATATTTCATTGTGGGAACAGACAACATGAGCTCCAAGCAGATGCAGCAGATGCGCATGTCCTTTTGAGGGAAGGCCGTGGTGCTGATGGGCAAAGACACCATGACGTGCAAGGCCACCAGGGGCCACCTGGAAAACAACCTCACTCTGGAGAAGCTGCTGCCTCACATCCAGGGGGATGAGGGCTTTGTGTGCACCAAGGAGGACCTCACCGAGATTAGGGACGTGCTGCTGGCCAATAAGGTGCCCGCGCTGCCCGTGCTGCCCGTGCTGGTGCCATTACCCCACGTGAGGTCACTGTGCCAGCTCAGAACACAGGTCTGGGGCCTGAGAAGACCTTGTTCTTCCAGGCTTTGGGCATCACCACTAGAATCTCCAGAGGCACCACTGAAATTCTGAGCGATGTACAGCTGATAAAAACTGGAGACAAAGTAGGAGCCAGCGAGGCCACAGGGCTGAGCATGCTCAACATCTCGCCCTTCTCCTTTGGGCTGCTCATCCAGCAGGTGTTTGACAACAACAGCATTTATAACCCTGAAGTGCTTGACATCACCGAGCAGACTCAGCACTTTTGTTTTCTAGAGGGTGTCTGAAATGTTACCAGCATCTGTCTGCAGATTGGTTACCTGACTGTCACCTCGGTGCCACACTCTATTGTCAATGGGTACAAGAGGGTCCTGGCTTTGTCTGTGGAGACTGACTACACCTTCCCTCTTGCTGAGAAGGTCAAGGCCTTTCTGGCTGATCCATCTGCATTTGTGGTTGCTGCCCCTGTGGCTGCAGCCACCACTGCTGCTCCTGCTGCTGCAGCCCCAGCCAAGGCTGAAGCCAAAGAAGAGTCTGAGGAATCAGATGGGGATCTGGGATTTGGCCTCTTTGACTGATCACCTCTCAAAGCAACCAATTCTAAAACATTGCTGAAAGAAATTAAAGATGACATAATTCCATGCTCATGAATGGAAAGGCTCAAAATTTGTGGTGTCAGTACTACGCCCAAGTTATCTGCGGAGTCAGTGCAATCCCCAGAGCTTTTGATTAATTTTTTGTTTTCTACAGGAATAGAAAAACTGTCTTAAACTTTATGTGGAATTTCAAGGGAGCCCTTGGAACAAAAAAGAACAAAGCTAAGGGAGCCTCTTGTCCTTATTTTAAAGTTGTCTATACTGCAGTATGTCATAAAGACAGACATGCAGGCTAATGGAATGCAAGAGAGCCCAGAAATAAGTCTTTATATATATGGTTAAATAATTTTTTTTTTGAGTCAGGGTCTCTCTATGTAGTCTTGACTATCCTGCATCCCAAAGTGAAGACCAGGTGGTCTGGAAATCATGGAGATCTGCCTGCCTCTGCCTAAAGGAGTAGTAGGATTAAAGGCACACACCACCACACCCATCTTGGTCAAATAATCTTGAACAAAAGTGTCAAGACCAGTCAGTTGGGGAAAGATGGCATTTTCAACAAATGCTACTGGAAAAACCGGATATGCATAGGTAATGCATGAATAGGTAAGGACTAATTTGGAACCTTACTAACATCATCTACAGAAATTAACTCACAAAGAACTAAAGACATAACTGTGTTAAGACCTAAGTCTATATAGGAACACTTAGGAAAAATAAAGGGAACATCTCCATGTTCTTAGACTCAGCAGTTATCACTTGGATAAGATACCAAAAGCATGGGGAGGGGAGAGAGAGAGAGAGAGAGAGAGAGAGAGAGAGAGAGAGAGAGAGAGAGAGATTTTGTGGAAATTAAGTGCCTGTAAACCTAGTTCTTGGGGGCTGGAGGGATGGAAGGTGGGGTTACTGTTCAATGGTCATAGTAGTTTAGTTATAAGATGGAGAGCTCTCTGGAGGTGGACGGTGGCTTCCCATGATGAGGGTAATAAATACCCCCAGAGGATGCACACAAATGGCTAATATGGTACCTTTTATTTTGTGTTAATTGACTGCAATAAAACGAAACTGGAGAGGGGAGGAGAGATCTAATTTGGTATTGGGACAAGAGCCACAGACAGGCCAGCAGTAGAGAAAGGGATCCGAAGCAGGCCACATCTGTGGGTGTCACACCGTTGATGTATAGGCTATGTTGGTGCTATAGGACAAGTGTGGGTGGTGTGTGCGATGAAAGGCACATTCAGAATATGATATTGAGACAATAGCATGCCTATTTGGAGGAAAGAACAATGCATGTCTCCACTTCATGCCTCACACAATTAAACCCAGGTGGCATCTAATTCTGACCTTGAAAGGCTAAACAATGGAGCCTTTTTAGAAACTCATATAGAATGTTTATGACCCAAGGGTAGAAAAAGTATTTTTAAACAGGATGCAATGAACATTCCCCAAAAGAAAGACCAAATTGAGAAATTGAATTCCAGCATTCAGGGAGGCAGAGGCAGGCACGTCACTATGAGTTCGAGGCCAGCCTGGTCTAGGACAGCTAAGGCTACAGAGAAAGAAAGAGAGAGGGAGGGAGGGAGAGTGAGAGAGGGAGAAGGAGGAATTGTATTTGAATGATGAGTCTCAGAAGCATCTTGGACAGGGAAGAAGTGGACCCAGACAGACCTGGGCCACCTGGCAGGAAGCTCAGGTGTGAACACTTGCACATTGCCCTGTTCTGACAGATGGCTGTGCCTGTACCTCTTTCACCAAGTCAAAGCCAAGTGACCCAGATGGTGACCTTAAACAAAAGGTTTTACATGGGACTGGAGAGCTGGCTGGGCAGCTAAGAACACTTGCTGTTCTTCCAGAGAACCGAGGTTCGATTCCTGGCACCCATGTTAGGTAGCCTACAGTTCTATGTAACTTCAGTTTCAGGGGATTTGATGTCCTCTTCTGGTCTCCATGGGCACTGCACTTGTGTGTATATACACTCCGTATACATGTACACATAACTAAAAGTAAAACTCTTTAATTTTGATTTTGTGTCATGAAAGCAGATTCCAAAGAGCTGCTCCCTGTCTGAGACTGACCACATGCCCCCTCAGATGGGCAGTAGGCCCTTTCGTGATCCGATCCTCTTTTCATGTCTACCACATTTCATAAAACATCTTCATGGCCAATGAATCCCTGAGAAGCTACTGAGGCTCTCTGTCTATCAGGGAAAGGAATATTAAAACACAACAACATAGCACTCTGAACCTACCAGAGTGACTGAAACAGAAGAGGCTAATTCAATGCAGGGGCTTGGTGGAGGTGAGGGGGTTGGGGATGTGTGGGGGTACTGTAACAACTGCAAATTGCTTGCTATCTTGATAGAAGCTAAACTTGTAAAACCCATTGTAAACAGACTGCCATCAGCTACTAAGTGTCAGTTACACAATGACCTTGAAGTTACACTTAGGTCTTTACCCACACGGAAGTGTGTGTCCCATGGTCCCATAGACACATGCAAGAATGTTTGCAGAAGTGCTTTGAGTGACAGCCCCGAACTAGAAGCAACTCAAATGGCTCTCAATAGCAAGCAGCCTCCAAGCCAGCCCCTAGTAACCTCTGCCTCCTGGCACTCATATCATTGTGTGGTCCCCTCCCATTAGCCAGGTCTAGGCTCTGCGGTGAGTCATATGTGGACAACAGTGATGGTGTGCCACTGTAAGGATTGAGTCCATTGTAGGTGACACTACAGCTTCCATCTTGGCAGCATGCTTTCTCACAGGCAGTACTGTCTCTTGGTTCATGGACACTGAAGAGTCTGTCATGGCAGTCCTATGCTGAGGCCCACTTGAGGAAGCCAAGTCATGGACTGCCATGGGAGCTAGCTCTGAGGACTCCTCTAGCCCCGACTAAGTCCTTGGAGATTGCAGACCAGGGGGTAGCTTGGAGGCGACAACAGTGAGAGTGCAGCCAGAGCCTGGATAAGCCACTCTCGGATTTCAGACTTGCAACAGATGTGACAAAATAAACGCTACTCTTAGCAGCTCCCCGCTGGGTGATTTGTTATGTAGCAATAGATTAGCCATGTGATGGGATTCTTTAAAGTGGTGGGTACAAATGAAATGCAGTTACTGCTGTCAACGGGAGTAAATTTTATCAACAGAACACCGAGTGAGAGAAGCAGTAGAATTGAGTTTATTCCTCTGTCCGTTATCTAAAGTGTAAACGCAAGGGATGCTTGGCTAGAGGGGGAAACGGAAATGGGTGGAGGGAGGGACCACCAGGAGTCAGGCCGGTGGAGAGTGGGAAGTGAAGAGAGGATGCTGGCCTCTTGGCAGTTGGATGGTTTCTGAGTCCATTGGAGAAATTTCACTATGCTATACGTTCCTTTTAACCCCCTTTTCTATGTATGTTATCACACACATACACACACACACACACACACACACACACACACACACACACACACACACGGAACAAAACATTCATTATAAACATCTGTGCTGATGAACTTTATTACAAAAAATAAACTAGTTAATTCATTAAAAAGCCCAAACACTAGAATAGTCAAGGGCAAAAGAAATGGGATTTGCTGACTTTTTTTCTTCTTTTAAAGATGAGAAACGACAGATCACCCACTGACAAGACCATAGGAGGTCAGAATGCTGGGAGGTGCTGGAGCTGTTAGGAGAGGTGTGGCTGAGCCAAACACCTGCAGACCTTAAGTTAGCCTTCTCCTGAAGTAGAGCCAAGGATGGGAGCATCTAAATGTGTCTGTTCATGTATGCACATGCAATAGAATATGCATGCATGTATAAACACACCTATATGTATGTGTATATATATATATATGGATGTTTTATACACATATGAGTTTATGTGTCTTTTGTATTTCTTTTCACGGAGACCTGAACAGGGTGCCTGTTTGCCCCAGATGGAAGCAATAACCAACCAAAGAATGATTTCATCCATGCCCAGCTTGGTGAACCACTAAGTTGATGGGGCTACTTACAGGAACATGGATGAAGGGTAACCCGTGGGAATGTGGGTGACTTGAGGGGTTGCCTTTCCCAAAAAGCCCACCTGGTATACATGAGAACTGATGAAAGTTGCAACACTGGAGATTCCTGCACAACTTCTGGCAGCTGTTCCCCCAAGAGAATCCCCCCCCCCCAATTACCTACCGCTTATAATGCCTCAGGGTGCCCTGTGAGGCCCGTACATTTCCTGAGAATGTTGTGTGTCCTGAGCCGCCTCCCTCTCTCTAGGGGTAAGGGGTTGTCTCAATCTATACAGTGTCCTCCCCTTCTTCCTCCCTCCCTCTTCACCTCATACAAATATGTGGGCAGAGCCTGCTTGGAAACATTGGCTCACAGGACTGTAGACACCAGCTAGTCTGGAATATCCTTAGTGGCCTGGCTGTCTAGAGCCTCAGGAAAGTGGCTCTTCACTCTGGAGTCAAAAAGGCATCTGATGGCAGGAAATGCTCCTCAGGAAAGCCCAGTCCTTAGGGGATTCGCCTGGATGGATAAAGAATGGAGGACAATCTGCTTTACTCAATCTTCTGGTTTTCAACATTATCCTTCTTTTAAAAAATGAAAAACAGACAAGCGAACAAAAACACATCCCACAGTAACATTCCAGAAGCGTTTGGATAAAACCTTATCATAGCAAATTTGATGAAGAAACTCAGTCCCATGATGGGACTTCCGCCTTGGGCAGAAGTGAAAGAAGGCATCCGGGGAGCTGAGATTGTAGAGACCAAATCAACACCATTTTGTGTTCAGGGCCTGAGCACCTGACCGCCCCCTCCCCGCCAGAGTTTCCAGGGCGAGCCACAAACACACAGATAGCAACTGTTCCTAGGAGCTTGCACCTGGGGCAAACCAATCAGAGCTACAGGTCACAGTGACCAGAACAAACGAAAAATTCCCTCTTGTGGTCTGGTCCCCTCGCGTAGCCCTGGTCAAGCAGCCAATCAGCCTAAAGGTCACCCTGTTAGCCAATTAAGTTTGTACTAATCACTGTTGCTGAGGTCTGCTTCTGTAAAGGGTATAAAAACCCACTGCCTTTGCTGCTCAGGGTCTCCTCCCCAAAGGCAGGTAGACCCCGTTGTGACAGATCAATAAAAGCCTCTTGCGTTTGCATCGATCTCGGACTCTGCCTCTCATTTGGGGCTTCCAGGAAAAGACTCTCCCGACACGAGTCTTTTTTTTTTTTTTTTTTTTTTTTTATCGATACATATTTTTTTTATTAATTTATTCTTGTTACATCACAATGTTTATCCCATGCCTTGTATCCTCCCATTCCCCCCCCCCCCATTTTCCCATTATTCCCCTCCCCTATGACTGTTCCTGAGGGGGATTACGTCCCCCTATATATTCTCATAGGGTATCAAGTCTCTTCTTGGCTACTTGCTGTCCTTCCTCTGAGTGCCACCAGGTCTCCCCCTCCAGGGGACATGGTCAAATGTGAGGCACCAGAGTACGTGAGAAAGTCGTATCACACTCTCCACTCAACTGTGGAGAATATTCTGACCATTGGCTAGATCTCGGAAGGGGTTTAAAGTTTACCTCCTGTATTGTCCTTGGCTGGTGCCTTAGTTTGAGCGGGACCCCTGGGCCCAAATCTGCCTATCATATTGTTCTACTTGTAGATTTCTAGAAATCTCCTAGAAACCCGACACGAGTCTTACAAGGTAACTCTGACTTTGAGCTCAGAGTTCCTACTGGAGGGCTGCTTGGTCTAGAGAACATACCCAGGACGTATGGGAGGACAATGAGGCGGAAATTGCTGTGGGAATGAAGTAAACTAAACTGGAAAATACTGTGCTCTGAGGCATGAGGAAGCCATTTTCATTGTACATTCTTTTATTGCACCTCATTTTTTTTTCATTTTATGTGTATGTTTTGCCCTCGACTTATTGAACCACATGGGTGTAGTGCCCAAGGAGGCCAAAAGAGGGCGTTGGATCCCCTGGAATTGGAGTGTTGCATGATATTTGATCACATTCAGAAACCCAAGATTGTGTTGTTTACTGGAAAACCCTGTTTCTAGTTGTGGGTGTGGCTCAGCCCTAGCACACACCTTTAATCCAAGAGTTTTCTCTACACAGGATTAAATAAAGTCAACCATCGGTCAAGAGGTGGAGCAAGCAACCTGTTGACTGGGAGTGAACGTGGGGGAAAAAAAAAAAAAAAACATAGAGGAAGACCGAAGGATGGATAGAGGGATGCACAGGAAATAAAGGGAAGGGACATTTAATCTGAGGGGTTTCTAAGACTGTATGGAGAAGGAGAGGGGAGTTTTTGCTTCTGGGACATAGGAAGGTCAGCTAGGTGCTTTCTCTGCCTCTCTGAGCTAGTAAGCTTTCATCCCAGCATCTGGCTCCTATATCTTATTGGTAAAATCCAATGTTTGAGATTTTTGTTTAAAAACATCGAAGTTACAGACAGTTGTGAGCTGCCTGTGGGTGCTGGGAACTGAACCCCGCTCCTCTGCAAGAGCACTAAGCACTCTTAACTGCTGAGCTGTCTCTGCAGTCCTACTGGCACCTTTCTAACAAGCTTTATGTTTGAGGATGGAAACTGTGTAACCTGCTTAAACTCTACAGCTTGTCTGTTGAGACCTACTTCGGTTCCTAGGATAACTGTGGCTCCTCTGCTAACACCAGCCATCACTCTTAGCATATCAGAAGCCATATTCTTGATCATAAGGGGAAATTAAGTTTAAGTTTTTAGGCTCTGCCTTCCAATGATTATGCCTCTATGGTTTCATTTCTCGCAGTTTGTATACCTTGTTACCTGGACATTCTGTAAAGTTTCCTAATTACAGAGCCAATCAAACTAAAGCTCAGTTAGAAACGCTTTGTTTAGCTAGTTCAAATGATGTAATCTTGCTTCCTACACCTGGATACTTGGTTGTTACTTGGTTGCAATTTTGTTAGCTGGTTGTTACCTGGTTACAGTTTTGTTGGTTATTCCCTGGTTATTACTTGGTGACAGTTTTTTTCCCTATAAAAAGCCTGCCTTAGAAGCAGATCGAAGTCATAGTCTGGCTCCCGAGCCCAGATTATGGCCCTGATCAGTCAGTTTATGTTATTTGATGTCCAGTTCATGTTCAGATTTGTTCAGTTTTTGTTCAGCATTCAAATAAACTTGGGTCACTCTGAGTCTGGTGTTCGAGTGGTTAGTGTGTGGCTATTCTTGTACCCTAAAAGAGCTACATCCTGCCACTGAACCCTGTCTGAAAGGATGGGATCAGTTTGTTCCACCTAGGGAGTCACGCATGGTGTGGTCCGCAAGGCACTATGTAGGCTGCCTTGAACTCATTAGAGCAGGTTTCATTCGGCAAAGACGCCTTTAGACAAGATCTTATCTCTCCTGGGACGTCCAGCCAAAGGCTCTGTTTTGCAGCTAGAACTGATATCAGGGTAGATGCTGTGAGCAACTCACGGTAGTAGTCTGAGGAAGCTCTGCTCCCCAAAGGGCCCCTTCTCCCTTCCTCGATTTTGGGATCTAGGTAGCAGAGTCAGGATTGAGTAAGTGGCTTAACTACCTGTGGCCACCAGGGGGCGCGAGGCAACCGAGGAGGCCTGCGGAATGCTTAGGAACTAGGGTACCCAAGCCCCTGTGCTGCGTCCCAGTGTGAACTCGCTGTACCCTCCCATTTTCGGGATTCCTCTCAGCTAAATCCCTGCCCCGCCCCTCCTAATTTCAGGGTGGCCTGGCTCATGTGGTTTTACAGGGCTGGTTCTGATGATCGCTGGTTCTAAAGCCCAGCTGCTCCTTCGAGGCTCTCTGAGTGTTGATGACAGTCATGGCTCCTTTTCTTTTTGGCTTAGGCTGATAGAGCCAGTCTTGCTTGGCCTGCTAAGGGGGAAGTGGACAGCTACTGCCATGGCTTCAGAAGAACAGAGCCTCCGGCCCTGGAGCAGGGCTCAAAGGCCACCTGTCCAAGCTGCAAATCCCATTTTTACAGGCCTTCCACCACACCTCTGTTGGCAACTCTGTCTAAGATTTGCTCTGGGACCAGACTAAGGTTTCATAAAAGGATGCTCAATTAAATGTGAGTTTCAGATAAACAGCATATTTTTTTTGTCATATAAGTATGTTCCATAAAGTATTTGAGACATATAAAAAAATCTTATTTTTCTGATAGGCAAATCTGACTGAGAATCCTCTCTATTTTTGTTTTTGTTTTTGTTTTTTTTTAATCCTAGCTAGGAATAAGTTTAGGTGGAGGCAGACAGGACAGGATTGGGGCTGAGGCAAATAAAAGTAGTCATGAAGTACCCTAGGTCTTCTTCTTTTTTTTTTAAATTTATTTATTTAATGTATATGGATACTTTGTCTACATTACATCTACACACCAGAAAACTGCATCAGACAGATGTGGGCTGCCATGTGGGTGCTGGGAATCAAACTCAGGACCTTCAGAAGAGCAGTCAGTGCTCTTAACCACTGAGCCATCTCTCCAGCCCTACCCTAGGCCTTCTTAAAAGCATTTTCTGTTGCAAGAAACTGGAGTACAGCCTTAACTGTGGTGTTTTCTCCTCCCACATCAGCAGTATTTTTACAGAGAAGAAGAAGAAGAAGAAGAAGAAGAAGAAGAAGAAGAAGAAGAAGAAGAAGAAGAAGAAGAAGAAATTAACCATTTTAATAATTTTATTCAGCAAAAAAATGTGACTTTTGATGCCTATGGACTGTTTCCTTCTGAGGATGTTAATGTCTATATAATAACTTTTTATGTGCCAATCTGTATTTTGCTATTTTAGGAGTTTGCTTGTGGCCTTAATTCCAAGCCATACAGGAACTGTCCCACTGGGCAGAAATATGGATGCCCTCATTTCACCTCTTATAACCCTGAGCCAAGAGCCTTCTGGGACTTCACATCTGGACATTTAGTTCACACCCAGTGAGCGGCACACAAAAATCTGTTTCCATTACATTTAATGTTTGGGACAGACTCAAGCCAGTATAATGGGTGGAATCCCTTCAGGTGTCCCCATTAACACTGCTTGCTCTGTGTGGAGCGCATTTCTCTCACCCCTTTGTAGGATCCCAGATGTGACTGGCTCTGGTGTAGATGCCTCCTTGGTCATGCCCTCTGTGCTGGCCACTTTCATGTCAACTTCATATGTGCTAGACTGGAATTTAGGAAGAGAAACCCAGGTTGGCCCGTGGGTTAGCCTGTGGCTCTTTTAATTTTTTTTGAATAAATGATAGATGTGGGGGAGCCCAGCACACTACAGGTAGCACCACCCCTAGGCTGGTGGTCCTGGGTTCTACTAGAAAGCAGGCTGAGCAAGCCATGAGGAGCAAGCCGGTAAGCAGCACCCCTCCCATGGCCTCCGCATCAGCTCTTGCCTCTAGGTTCCTGCCCACTTTGAGTTCCTGTCCTGACTTCCCTCAGTGGTGGGCGGTGAGGGAGAAAGGTGGAACTATAAGCTGCAATGAACCCTTTTCTCCTCAAGTTGTTTGCAGTCATGGTGTTTCATCACAGCAATGAGAATCCTAACTTAAACACCCTGCCCGGGCCTCGGCCGTCAGGGACCAGGTAGGCTAGTATGCAGGCTGCTGTAACAGGGTCTCTCAATGGCAGGGCGTAGACAGTAGAAGCTGTTGGTCTTAAAGCAAAGCACAGGGAAACTGGTTCCTTCCAGGAAAGGATCTAGATCAGATGGTTCCCCCCCCTTGGGCTTTAGACAGCCATTTTCTGCCTTTTCACATCTTCAGTGCATGCCTGTCCCTGTGTCCAAATTTCTTCCTTTCATGGGGACACCTGTCCTATAGGATTAGGACACACACCGAAGATACTAACTCACAGAGGTCTTTGTAAGGTACATTCTGGGGTACCAGGGGTAAGGATCCTAACACACCTTGTTTGAGGCGGGCACAATTCAGTCCATAGCACTAAGGAGACCCTCATTCGGTGGTACTAAGAGATGTGGTGTCTCAGCTGTGCTTTGGGTGTCATGGGGCTTGGTCAGCAAGTGCCTAGAACTGTAGTAGCACTGGCGTTATGAAAGAAGCAGTATTACTGTTGGGTGCCTCTGATGGCTCATCCTAGTTGTCAGCTGACGATTGGTAAAATCAGCTAAAACCCCAAGCCAATGGGCATGCCTGTGAGAAATTTTTGTGTTTGTGTTTTGTTGTTTTTTTTTTTCCTGAGACAGGGTTTTCTCTATGTGGCCTTGGCTGTCCTGGACTCGCTTTATAGACCAAACTAGCCTTGAACTCACAGAGACCTGCCTACCTCTGCCTCTCTACGTGCTGGAATTACAGGTGTGTGCTGTTGTACCCAGCGAAGAATTTTCTTGAGCTGATTCAGACAGAAAGCCTCACCCTAAACCAAATGTTCTAGAACACGGAAAACAGAAGCTTTTGCTCGTTTGCCTGCTTGCCCTCCCTTTTGCTGGCAAGTTCATCTACCCTTCGCAGAGGCTTTCCTTTGCCCGTATTAAAGCTGTCAGATCAACGGCTCTCCAGGCATTCTTTTAAGACTCTAGCACCAGACTGAGATTTCTAAAAGTTGTAATGTTTATATAGTCACAGTAATAGTAACACAAGATCTTGGGGGCAAGAAAAAAAGGAAAGGTTATGGTTTAATAGTGATATGTCTGTGAGTTGAAGGAACCAGCCCCCCCTTAGTGACCCCCATTAAAGCCAAAGTCTGGGAAAATGTAAAAGTCAGCCTACTCAGTCATCCCTTAAAGACCCCCATTAAGGCCAAAGCATGTACATTTCTAGGGGGTCCAGCTTGAACCAAGGACAGACAGATATCAGATCACTGTATGTGTGTGGCAGGGACAGGAAAAACCTTGAAGAGTCCAACTTGACTCAAGGTCTCAGTCTGTGCTCAGAGTCCAGCTGGACTCAAGGACAACCAGCTGTGTTTAAAATTTCCACTACCCCTCCCCAACTAAAAAAGTTCCTAAACGGCCCCTGTGAGTGCTTCAACCAATCTTTCCCATAGGTCAGCTTGCCCCTCCACCCATTATCCAACCACCAAACGCCAAGACTTGTAACTCCCTGCTTGCAGCTTTTCTGCCCAAATGCCAACCAATCACATACTGTAAAACTCATTTCTTTGTCTAAAACCTATAAGAGGCCTGTGCCTCTGTTTCTCAGGGTCTGCAGTTTGAAAGAACTGGACAGACCCCATCACGATGGCTCAATAAATTCCTATTCCTATGCATTTGCATCGACAATGGACTCCGTCTCTTAGTGGGGACTCCGGGGATAGACTAGAGATCTCTCTAGGGGTCTCAGTCTTACAGAGTCAGGTTGACAAGGGGTCAGTTGTTCTGGTTACTTTGGTCAACTTGACCCGAGCTGTAGCTATCTGAAAAGAGAAACCTTGATTGAGAAAAGACCTCCATCTGATTGCCTCAGGCATGCCTCTAGGGCATTTTCTTGATTAGCGATTGAAGTGGGTAAGCCTGGCCAAAGAGGAGTGGTGTCGTCCCTGCTCTGGTGGTCCTGAGTTGTGTAAGAAAGCAGACTGAGCAAGCCAGTATACAGCACCCCTCCATGGCCTCTACTTCAGTTTCGGCCTCCAGGTTTCCACCCTGAATTCATGTCTTGACTTCTGTCAGTGACTGTGACCCTGGATAGGTAAGCCAAATAAACCAAGTTGCTTTTGATCATGGCATTTTGGTGCAGCAATGGTAACTATAGCTAAGGCAGTGCCTATCTTAGTGACTGTTCTATCAGTGTCAAGAGACACTGAGAAACTGTAAAATTATAAGATGCTTGTTTGGTTGCCCAACCTTGCTTGCCTAGAACCTAAACTTCTGACCCCAGAGGTTTCTCCCAGTGCTTGGAACTGCTAACCTCAAGAGTTCTTCCCTAGTTCCCAGAATAGTTACGTGCAAGTTTCCGAATATCAGATGTCCCCATATGGTTTCCAGTAACCGCTCTAGGGACCCACACTCAAGTCCCCACAAGAGGTTTCCCAATGCCAGATGTCCTAATGTCCATATGGTTTAACTTGATAAGCAACCCCACCTGCTTTGCGGTTTTTGCCTTTAAAACTAGCTCGTACCAGCTGCTCGGGGTCCTTCACCTCCCGAGTGCTGAGGGACCCTGACACATCGACAATTGGGACTTCTGATGTGTCAGTAATAAATTTTACCTATACCTCCAGCCTGTGTGACTTGAGTGGTCTCTCATGGCGACCTCCTTCCTGAATTGGACTCCAGGGTCCAACAACACCATGACCACGACAGCTCTTATAAAGGAAGACACTTAAATAGGGCCCGCTTACAGTGTCACAGGCCATTATCACCATGGAGGGAGCACAGAGGCACACATGGCAGCTGAGAGCTACATTTTCATCTACAGGGAGGTGGGGGACCGGAGCCAAAACAGGCTTTTGAGACCTCAAGGCCCAGTCCTAGTGACACACCTCCTCCAATGAGGCCACACCTTCTAATCCTTGTAATCCTTTGAAAGTGGTCCACTCCCTGATGACTAAGCATTCACGTATATGAACCTGTAAGAGCTATTCCTATTCAAACGACCACAGTGTCTGAGCTGCATCTGGAGCCAGAAGGCGGCCTCCAGGGGGCTGCTGGGCTCCTGGCAGGAGAGAAGCCTCTCGCTCCTCAGTGGCCTTTGGGGGATGTGTTGGCCTCAGCCAGAAACCCGCTCCTCCTCCTCATTGTAGGTAGGGACAGAATTTTGAGCAGAACGTTCTCCACAGGTCTACCCAACACATGGAGTCCTTGAGCTCAGTGGGAGAGCAAGGCACTGGGGTCATCAAAGAAAATCAAGGGAAGATCCAAGAAAAAGCTTAGAAGCGCGCACAGCACATGCTCACAAAAATTTGAATCCATAACCCTCACCTCCCCACTCTGTACCCGCGCCTCAGACAATCAGCTCTAACGCAACTCTGTGTTTTGTCAAGGGCAGTGGGAAGCCCAGGACTTGAGAGAAAAGCAATAGCAACAAAACGTCCAGGTCATATAGTGAAGGTGAAGGAAAAGCTCTGCCCTGAAAGTTCAGGGTAGAGGGCGGGCTGTGTCAGCCATGTCCTACAGCAGATAGGGACTGAGGAGATCTGGAGGAACCTGGAGCTGTCAGTCCCGGGTCTGGAGCACACCATCTCAGCCTTTTGCAAATACATAAGGGGCGAAGTGATCATCTTAACTACTTCCTGCTGACAGTAGGGCCATGATAGGGGGTTTATTTGGGGGAAATGTTGGCCAGGTTCTGGAAGAACAGGCTGTTGCCTTTGCTGTCCAGGGTCTGGGAACATCTGCAGCTGGGAAGGGCAATGCATGTCCAGCTAGGAGGAACAGTGTAGGTCCAGCTAGGAGGAACAGTGCATGTCCAGCTAGGAGGAACAGTGCATGTCCAGCTAGGAGGAACAGTGCATGTCCAGCTAGGAGGAACAGTGCATGTCCAGCGAGGAGGAACAGTGCATGTCCAGCGAAGAGGAACAGTGTATGTCCAACTAGGAGGAACAGTGCATGTCCAGCGAGGAGGAACAGTGCATGTCCAGCGAGGAGGAACAGTGCATGTCCAGCGAGGAGGAACAGTGCATGTCCAGCGAGGAGAAACAGTGCATGTCCAGCTAGGAGGAACAGTGCAGGTCCAGCTAGGAGGAACAGTGCAGGTCCAGCTAGGAGGAACAGTGCATGTCCAGCTAGGAGGAACAGTGCAGGTCCAGCTAGGAGGGACAGTGCAGGTCCAGCTAGGAGGAACAGTGCAGGTCCAGCTAGGAGGAACAGTGCAGGTCCAGCGAGGAGGAACAGTGCAGGTCCAGCTAGGAGGGACAGTGCAGGTTCAGCTAGGAGGAACAGTGCAGGTCCAGCTAGGAGGAACAGTGCAGGTCCAGCGAGGAGGAACAGTGCAGGTCCAGCTAGGAGGGACAGTGCAGGTTCAGCTAGGAGGAACAGTGCAGGTCCAGCGAGGAGGAACAGTGCAGGTTCAGCTAGGAGGGACAGTGCATGTCCAGCTAGGAGGGACAGTGCAGGTCCAGCTGGCATGATCTGTGAGGTTGAACGGGAGTGCTTGTGGGTAGCTGCACTGATGGTGTCCTGGATGCAGGAAGTCCGGCAGGGATACTGGAACATATATGTGGTCAGAAGACAAAGTTAGTAGGTCAGGGAGAAAATTCCCTTTAGGTGTATATTTGAAACTCTTGGGAAAGCAGAGAGAAAAGGTTTGAAAACAAGGAAAGAGACAATGCTTGAAAATTTGGGGAGAGCAAAGAAAAGGTTTGGACATGGGAAACTTCCTTCCATTTTACCCTAGGATAGGCTTGATCATGGAAGAGCAAAGAAAAGGTTTGGATATAGGGCGCTTCCTTCCATTTTACCCAATTGTTGGCAATAATCAAAACGGTTTAGTTTTGGATCTGTTCAAGTTTGGTTGCAGAGGTGTATAAGCTCAGAAGCCCTTAATGTGGGTGTAGGGATTTGAGATTCTCTAAAAGACACTCCAAAGGCATGTTAGGAGGGACAGGTGTCTGGACATTTTCCTTGAGGAGGTGAAGTCAGTAACCAGTTAGGGCATCCCCCAAAATGGATAGTGACTCAGAAAACCAGGTACAGACTTCTTAGTAGCTCGTCAGCACTGACCAGCAACTAGAGAGTGCAGCTCGATGGCAGATGAGCTGGCCCTGGAGACACAGCCACCCACTTTGGACAGTGGCTGTGATGGCGAAGACGGTGGTGGGAAAGGAAGCCACATCTGAAAACTCACCCGATAGGAAAGGTCCTAGTTGTAGATCAGCAAAGAGGACTGGGGTTGGGTACTTCTGTTCCCAGTGAACCAAAGAGATGTCGGTCTCTCAGACAAAGGGAATAGAGACTGTGCGTGTGCCTCTAGTGAATCGCGAGCAAATCTGTGGTGGGAAAGGGGGAGGGGCCAGGGTAGCAGCGGGAAGCAGGCGGTGGTCATGTGGTTGCCGGTAAAGATGGCAGCTAGCCGTGTGGTTGACCTGAACGCTCTACCCTCTTCATCCTGAACCAACAGGGCAACTGTATCGGGCGGGTAGATTTGAGATGCTATGAGGCTGTTGTGATTCAGGGTGGCTGAGAGCAGTGCAGCCAGGGAAGTGGGGCCGCAGTTGTGGGTTTTATTTTGTTGTTGTTGTTGACCCTGTCCCGGCTCCACTTTGTGTAGCCATTACGGTAGGAATAACCCAAACAGAGACACACTGGGGCGAGGAGGGAGAGTGGGGATAGTGGCAGAGAGGGAACCTACATGCCGGCTGGTGTAACGAGGCTGTTCAAAGCAACTCTAATCAGAAGGACCTAAAATTAGTGACACTCTGCAGCTGGTATTTGCTTACCAATAATCTGGTTGTCTGCTAGTCCACACCTGGGTTCATGCGAGCAGAGCCTTTGCGGGGAGGTGCAGCCACGCGGCAGAGTGCATCGCCTGTGCTCTGGGTCCCGGGAGAAAGCAAGGCAGCAGACATTTGTCTCAGCTTAGACTCGCGGTCTGCAGGCAAGGCGGTGATGGGTTAAGATGGGAATGAATGGAGGTTCAGAATGAAATTTGGAAGAACGGAGTTAGGTATAAAGGATTCCAGACCTGTAAGTACCATCCCTGGAGCCCGGATCCTGGATCCTGGATCCTGGAGCCCTGGAGCCCTCGAGCCCTGGAGCCCTGGAGCCCTGGAGCCCTGGAGCCCTGGAGCCCTGGAGCCCTGGAGCCCTGGAGCCCTGGAGCCTGGAGCCCTGGAGCCCTGGAGCCCTGGAGCCCTGGAGCCCTGGAGCCCTGGAGCCCTGGAGCCCTGGAGCCCTGGTAGCCCTGGAGCCCTGGAGCCTGGAGCCCGGAGCCCTGGATCCTGAAACCTGGAACCTGGAGCCTGGAGCCCTGGAGCCTGGAGCCCTAGAGCCTGGAGCCTGGAGCCTGGAGCCTAGAGCCTGGAGCCTGGAGCCTGCCTTTCTTCCTTCAGGGTGACCTGCTTTCCCTGCCCTACAGCCGAAGAAGGTCCCACAGTAGCCCTGGTTAGGCTCTGCTTCTCACTAGCTGTCCTTCATTTCATCCAAGACCATCCAAGAAGCAAAACTGAGTCTCTTACATGTTTCAACAAGAAAGCCAATCACTTCAAATATTTTGTAATTTTCTTTCAAGGTTGAGGTATTCGCTACTTTTCTATGGCCTCGCTAAAACACCACCGCCAAGGCAACTTATAGAAGGGCGTTTTTATTCTGTGTTTATATGTATGGTTCCTGAGGGTTTTAAGGTCCATGACCTTATATGCAAGTATGGCGGCAGACGTAGCCGTGGAGTTGAAGGGGCCCACGGGGCTTCAGTGGGGTGCTCACATCTCTGACGGCAAACAGGAAGCAGAGAGAGAACTGGGCATGGGGGATACCGGTTTGGGACCTCATACAGAGCCAATTTGGGCACCTAGTCATCATGCCTCCAACCCTCGAATCCCTCCTGCCTCCACCTCCCCAACTGCCTGTGGGAGAATTGAAGCCAAGGTCACAAACTGGTGGCAAGCATTGGTTGAGGGAGAAGGCGTGATCCAATTCCAGCCAATGAGACTAAAGGAGTGTGGTTTAGGCTAGCTGTTGCCCTGCCCCTCTACAGACGCTACTGCTAGAGGTGTCTGCGCATTCTCCATAAATCCCTTCTGCTGACTGGGAATGAGGAAGCGTGAGACCTGGCAGCAGTTGGCAGCCATGTTGTAAACACGAGGGAAGACAGGCACAGGATGACTTAGTGACAACACTGAACTGTTGAGCAGTCTCAGCTGAAACTCTGAGATTTCCACTGCCAGGGGAAGCTTTGACTTTCCTCCCTCTCTCCCGACTCCCCTCCCTTTCCTTGTCCTCTCTCCCTTCCTCCTTCTCCTCCTCTGTGGGAAGCTGAAGCTCCTGGCAACCTGCCAGGCAAGATGACTTGCAATTCTGCTCCTGGCTGGTAAACAAGTCCTTATTTGGGTTGTGGGCCATGCTTTGCTCTGATGTATGCACCCCGCCTTGTCGGGAACCAATTGGAGCTACCGACATAAGAGCTGCTGATTGGGTGAGGCAGAGGATATTTAAGAGGGGCGCTGGGGTGCAGTAAGAAGCTTGCTGAAAAGGTTCCTGAATAAACCGCCTGGAGAAGAACGTTCGGGTCGTGTCCTTATTTTCCGCTGGTCGGAAGGGTCGCGACAAGTGGTGGCCCGTACGGGGACCCTGTCCTTTACGAGCGCTCAGAACTCCTGATGGTCAGGGCAGTCGACTGGTAAGTTCCCTGGTAAGTGAGGGACAAGCTAAGTTCTCGGATACAGAGACTATAAGGTTCCGGTAGGACTATAAAGACTTGGTACGAGCGATAAAGTTCCCTGGTGAGCAAGGGACGAATAAGGTTCTCAGGTACGGAGGCAATAAAGTTCCAGTTAGGACTATAAAGACTCGGTACGAGCGATAAAGTTCCCAGCAGCGGACAAAAACATAAAGTAAAATGGGAAATTCACCATTCACACCTGTGTGCGTTTGGCCTCCCTTCCTTTTTATAGTTTATAATGGTAGTCATTTGGGAGCTCAGATCCAGTGTTCCCCCAATGCCTCCTTTTGTGCCTTGTGTTGGGATGCTACCCAGTGCTCCCCTGCTGTGGTTGCCCATGTGCCTGGATTTGTTCCCTGGCCTTGTGAGGCACCCTCAGCTGTGACCTTGTTTGGAGCCAAGAGAGATTTCAGTATCACTGCGGCTATTGTTGCCGCTATGGCTGTTTCTGCCACAACGGCCACCGCTGCTGCTGTGGCCCGTACTTCTACTGTGCAAACTGCTGCTGCAGTGAATAATATGTCAGCTAGTGTGGCCACTGCGCTAGACACTCAACAAAATATCAACTCCCACCTGAGAGCAGGCATTACTTAATCAGCGTGTGGACCTGCTGCAAGACCAGGTGGAGGTGCCTGCCGAGATAGCCCAACTTGGATGTCAATGGAAGTATTCGGGTCTCTGTGTAACGTCTATCCCCTTTAATAACATATCCCATTCTGCTAACTTGTCCAGACAATTGCCTAAGTATCTTACAGGTAATTGGACCGGAGAATTTGAAATCCTACCAAAAGAATTGAGGACTTCAATTGTTCACATCAATTCCACACAAGTTGACCTCACCATGGCTACCGACCATTCACATTGGATTGTTCAAGCCATGGGCCATCTCCAGGAATGGGCGGGCATGGGGGCATTGGGCCTGTGCCTCATTCTTATCAGCTGCCTTGCGTTCTGGTTTATGTGCCGATTGCACATTCAACAACAAAGAACAAATGCCATGGTTGTCCAAGCTTTGCAGCCCTAGAGGATGGTCAATCTCCACAGATCTGGCTTGGTTATATGAAGGATCTATGAGCAGTCCCCCAGATCGTCATGCTTAGGATCCGAGGCTTAGCACTGCAGGGATGGCGCTGCATGAAGACCAGCATCATCTTGAGGAGCATGTCTGATTGCATACGGGTTAGTGTCCCAGACCCCGTCTCCAGGAAAAAGGCACTGGGTTGGGTGTGGCCAAGCCAGACTCCCTGAGTGGGGTTTGGCTGGGCCATTACAATCTCCCATTTTGACAACTGGAGATCAGACCTCTACTCCCGCCTGTTGCGTTTTAAAATAAAGAAGGGGAAACTGTGGGAAGCTGAAGCTTCTGGCAACCTGCCAAGCAAGATGACTTGCAATTCTGCTCCTGGCTGGTAAACAAGTCCTTATTTGGGTTGTGGGCCATGCTTTGCTCTGATGTATGCACCCCACCTTGTCGGGAACCAATTGGAGCTACCGACATAAGAGCTGCTGATTGGGTGAGGCAGAGGATATATAAGAGGGGTGCTGGGGTGCAGTAAGAAGCTTGCTGAAAAGGTTCCTGAATAAACCGCCTGGAGAAGAACGCTTGGGTCGTGTCCTTATTTTCCGCTGGTCGGAAGGGTCGTGACACTCCTCCTCACTCCTCCTCCCCCTCTTTCTCCCTCCTCCCCCTCCTCCTCACCCCCTCTTCTTCCTCTTCTTTGTCTTTTAAAAGTAGTTTGAGTTTCTTTGCTGTTTCTTGCAACCTTCCTTCTTTCCTCCTCCTCCTCCTCCTTTGTTTCCTTTTCTTTTACCAGGACCTGGTCTCTAGGCTCGGCTTCTACCACATGTCAGCTCTCTAAAGACATTCCACGCCATTTGCCTGTAAGAGGAATTTATCAATCAGTTGGCACTTATTCACCAAATGGCTGCCTTTTATTAGAGAGTATAACAATTGCCAACGGCACCATCCAAGCTCAGATTCCAGCTCTTTTCCAGACGGAAGAGTGCATGCCCGCCTTTGGTATAAGAAGGGGTCCATTCCTGAAGATCTTTCCTTAAAGAGACCGGGATGGAATGTCAGTTTCCATCAGTGACTTTAGGGACTTTCGGATCCTCTATTTCCCAAGTGCTAGGTTATAAGTGAGCACCACGGTGCCCTGTTATATGAGGCTGGCTGGAGATTAAGCCCAGGGCCTCATGCATGCTAGGCAAGCACTCCAACATTCGAGATTTGGCCCGCAGCCTCTGGCTGTTTGTTTTGAGACTGGGACTCATATAGTGCAGAACCTTCTGTTTAGTTAAGGTGACCTAGAACCCTTGCTCCTTCCATCTCCCTCTCCTAAATGCTGCCATTATAGGCACTTGCCGAACATTGAGAACCAAAAGATCAGTTTCCATTTTCTAAACTAAATTTGAAAAAAAACAAAATCTTTGTTATTTTAACAGGCCCCAGACCTCAGCACAATTGACTCCATGATGGACATACCATTTCAGGATGCAACACTCAGCTTGTAGACAGTACTACCAGCCAAAATGAAAATAGAGGTTTAATCCATCAAAGTCCACAGTTCTGGGAAAGTCTCTAAATGTACTAGCCTTGCTTTTTGGCTTCTGTAGTTCCTCTTCTGGCTAACTGTTCTTGTTGGCTGAAGTGTGTCAACCTTAAAAGCTCACCCTGAGAAAGGCTCAGGGCTATATTGGGATCCCAAACATCCAGTGTCATCATGGCAAGCTAATAAAAAAAGACTTTCTCTTGGCTTAACCCATGTCTGAGCAGTCTTCGCTGATGGATGCCCACAAGAGCATCCCTACTTTCTCTGCTTTACTCATTGCTCCCCAACACCACACACACCACACCACACACACTCACATATAGAGCACATTCACACAGAAACACATCACACACACTCATACACACACACACACACACACCACACACACTATACACACTCACACTCTCACACCACACACACCACACACACCACACACACCACACACACCCTAGTATCAGCCAAGGTCACAGGCTCAGAGCCACACAGAGAAGGCCTTGTCTGAAGGGACGGTAGTTTGGGCAGAATTTGAATGAACAGTCTTTTCCTTGGATAGGACTTATTTTCGCTTCACTCAATCATTACCTTGCTTTAGTGCGTGGCTTTACTAAAAGTAACACCAGGCCTTGCTGGTTCTGGAATGAACCCCATCTGTAGATTGCCTGTGCTCGGTGCCCTGCGAGGGCTCCAGGGTGTGGCTGAAGGGAATCTCAGAGCAGGGAACAGCAGAAGAGTCCTCAGGTGAGTCTTCCGCCCTGCAAGAAAAGAAAAGAAAAAAAAAAAAAAGCTAATATTTCACTAGTGATTTATGAGAGGTTCTGGGGTCTGGTGGCACATGGCCTTAATCCAAACACTTAGGAGGCAGAGGCAGAGAGATCTCTATGGAATCCAAGCCATCCTGGTCTATAGCACTAGTTACGGGCCAGCCAGGGCTACACAGTGAGACCTTGTCTCAAACAAAACAAAACAAGATTTATGAGAAACGCAAGCACATTTCCTAAGGTGACAAGGAAAGATGCTGCTCCTAATAATGGATGGCTCCACTCAACTTGTTATCACAAAACAAGCAGGGCTGCTTGGCAGGAAATATGAAAGAATAAAAGCATGAAAATTACTCACAATTTTACCACCAATAAATCATCACTGCTAACGTTTCTCCTTTATTTTGTAAATCATTTCCTTTTTCAAAATAAAATTCTATTCTGTATATTATTTTCTAACCTGCAATTTTCTTGGCATAATGTGAATTATGAATCTCTTTTCCTATTATTCTGTGTGCTGTGCCATCCGTTTTTTAAAAATAGACTAAGATCTTTTATTTATTCTCTGGCAATTTCCTACATGTAAACAGTGCATCTTGAGCACTAGGACTCACCCTTCCCACTCTCCCAGACCCGCCCCCCACAACTCTCCTCATTTCCCAGGAATCCCCAACATGTCTGCCTCACTCTTCCATGCTCTCTTTGTTTCTGTTAATTGCCCACTGAGTCCGGTCAGTGATGCTTGTTGGAATGCTGGCTGATCTTGTGCAGGTAACCATAGCTGCAGTGGCCATGACATGTTGTTCAAAAGGCAGCACTCCACAGCATACTCCCCCCCCCCCACCCCGAGGCTTTCAGGGTCCTTTCAGCACCTCTTCCTGGACATGACAGCCTTTCTGGCTGTATGTTGAGTTGTGTGGACATACGACACACTTACTGAATTGAGCGTTTGGATTGTTTTTCACCTCCTTACGAATAACAGTTTTCCTTTCATTTTGAAAGGTACTTGGCTTGGGGGCTGAAGAGATGGCTCAGTGGTTAAGAATACCGGCTCATCTTCCAGATGATCCCGGTTTGAGACCCAGCATCCACACGGCAGCAGCTCACATCCTTCTGTAACTTCAGTCCCAGGGGATCTGACACCCTCTTCTGGCCTGCTTGGGTACCAAGCACACTCACGGTGCACAAACATGCAGACAAAACATGTACACACATAAAATATAAATAAATGTTTTAAAAAATATATTGTAATAAGAGAAGGCTCCCTGAGTAGTTTTAACTGAGACTCAGCCTTGGGGAAAGACTGAGAAATGCAGAGGTCAGAGACATCTACTCCTATCTAGTCTGACCAATCAGATTAGCCACTTGCTGCCTCTGTTTCCCTTTGGCGAGATAGTAGCCGTAAGCCACACACCTTCCCAAACCACGCAGACCCTTAGGTCTTCAGGAAATAAGGCAGAGTGTTGTAATATGGAAGCCACACTGCAGGCCACCTAAGTGTAGAGTCCTGTCCCCACTCCTACTCAGAAACAGAACCTTGATTTCCTTCCTCCCCTCCTCCCCTCCTCCCCTCCTCCCCTCCTCCCCTCCTCTTCTTTGTGAGCTTCTTTAATTCTTCCTCCATGCTGGTTGTGGTGGTGCACATCTTTCAACTCAACACCTAGGACACAGAGGCAGGCTGATCTCTGAGTTCGAGGCCAGCCTGTGTGGGGCTGGAAAGCTGTGAGACTGGGGGAGCCAGTCCAGAGTAAGAGTGAGGTTGAGATGTGTCCAAACCCCGAAAATCTCCTCCTAAGACCTGCAGTAGAAATGCTTTCCTCCATGCTCTGAACCCATATGTCCCTGCACATGCATGTAGCCTGTACGACCAGCCAACTCTGGCGCCCTTGAGGTACTCACATAGCCTGGTGGCTAGGTTTCAGGTTAAATTTTCTATCTCCTTTATAAGGACACGACCAGCTATCACCTAGAATTCCTCTTCATGCAAAGTATTTCCAGCACCTCCCGCCCCAGCCCAATGATGTGCACTCACCCTGAGAACCCTTACCCCCCTCAAGGTTTCTATAGCCCTTATTCACTCCCAATAAACGGAGCAGTTTCATTGAAAACTGCCTTGGAGAAGGCTGTTTCTCCTGCACTCAGTGCCAACAGAGATCACGTGCAACTCATCTACCCAGCAGGCTAAGCTTCATTCCTTCCAGCCCAGCACACAATGGTGCCTGGACACCCTGAGGGGAAAAGCAGGGCCAGGGTGACAAGCCTGGTCTACATATTGAGTTTGAGGAGAGCCAGGGTTACATAGTGAGACCCCTCCGTGCGTGGTGGCACATGTCTTTAATCCCAGCACTCGGGAGGCAGAGGCAGGCGGATCGCTGTGAGTTCAAGGCCAGCCTGGTCTACAAAGTGAGTCTAGGACAGTCAAGGCTACCCAGAGAAACCCTGTCTCAAAAAACAAAACAAAACAAAACAAAAACAGAAAAAACAAACAAACAAACAAACCAAAAAACCAAAACCAACCAACCAAACAAACAAAAAAGGAAAATAAAAAAGACTCAACAAAACTTCCTCTAGCTGCCTGATGCATGCTTCCATTTACTGGGCCTTACGCCATTACAAAGAACGTGTTTTCCCTTTTCCTTTGCAGCACTGGGGGTCAGACTCCAGACCTGGTGCACGCTAGGCAGGGGTGCCAGCAGTGAGCCAGACCTCCAGCCCGAAAGAGTGACTTTTGCCTCTCATTAATCACAGCCACAGCCACAGTAAAGCCACAAGTCTTTCAACCTAAAATGTTGGAGCAAGCGATTCTTAGGATTGTAGACTGTTAGACCCATATGTGCTCGCAAACACAACATAGTGCCCAGGCTCATGCTCAGTGCAGAGCAAGGCAGCAATCTGGCCGAGGCCATTGGGTTCCTAGAGGCCCGGAAGTCATGTGATAAACCAATTAACTTCTGCATCTTAGAAACAAAATGCCTGGGCAAACTGTCCATCACTTCTGAGCTGTATGACCTTGGGCGATTTGTCTAACATCCTCAAGGCTCATTTTTCCGGTCTGTGGAATGGGGCTAATGCCTGTTTTCCAGAATTTCTAGGGTAGTGATACAAAGAGTAGAAGTCCTTCTGAAAGTGTTATGTATGTCCTTAGAACAGCGGTGAATCCCAGGACATGGATTCCTCGTCCAGGGGAGAATCCTCTTAGCCGGAGGCAAAGGCTGTCTTTGATGTGGATGGCATCTTCACCAGCAACTAACAGAAGAATAGGGATGACCCTATGTGGGTTTCCATTTGAGATACCCCAATATAGGAGCCCTGCTCCCTCAGTTTCCTCTAGCTATTCACCAACCACGTGATAATTATGTGGAATGCACTGTCTGTGCTCTGAGAGAGAAACGGGATCACAACGCTGAAGAGGAGCAAGGTCAGGGCTAGAGAGATGGCTCAGTGGTTAAGAGTCTGCACTGCTCTTCTGAAGGTCCTGTATTCAATTCCCAGCACCCACATGGCTGCTCACAACACATGGCAGCTCACAGCTGTCAGATGTTGTCTTCTAGTGTGCAGATGTACATGCAGACAAAGCACCCAAATACATAAATACATACATCTTTTTTAAAAAAGGAATGTAGTTTGTCTTATACATGTGTAATAAAATAAAAATTAAAAAAAGAAGAAAAGCAAGGTGGAACATGCTAAGCATTGTGTGTGTGTGTACCTGTGTATATGTGTTGGTATATTGTGTGTGCACCTGTGTGTGAAGGCCAGAGCAGAGGTCATACTAGGTCACAGGCATCATCCTTGACCAGTCTACATTATTTGCAAGGGCGGACCCTCACAGTGAGCCTGGAAATCACTAACCAATCCTGTTTGCTAGCTTGCACCAGGATCTTATCTCTGCTTCCGGGTCATGATGGAATTGCAGGCAGGCCACAACAACCACTGCTCCCCCCCCCCCCCCCCCCCCCCGGCCACTCGCCCTGGCATTTCTGTGAGGGTTTGGGATTCAAACTCTGGTCCTGGCATTTCTGTGAGAGTTTGGGATTCGAACTCTGGTCCTTATGTTTATGCAGTGAGCACTTTATTCACCGAGCCGTCTCCCCAAAGTTATCCAGAGACACACAAGGTTAAAGCCCTGCTGGAGGAGGGAGACACTTTGCCTTTTAAAAATCCTTTGGCTGATACTTGCCTTCCCACAAAATGTCTTTATTTTACACGTTGAACTTAAATTTTCCTTGGAAAAAAATACAATATTTTTGTAAGACGTTGGTAACTTAAGGCCTGTGGTGATGGTTAAGAAGAAAGAAATTTGATTAGTCTGCTTGCGTGTGTGCACACAGTTACTCTCAGTAATACATTTTTAAATATCTCAAGTCAGCTTTAGTTAATTTCAAGGTCATGTGTGACTGCCAAGTTGACCCATTGAGTGGCAGGGCAGCAACCCAGGTGCACTTGGCTCAAGGACAAACCACACTGACAGCACATCTGTCTGAAGACATGGGAATGTGCACCAAGCAGATCAGTCGGACCCCTCAGAATCTTCCTGGGAAGGTCTTCTTTATCTTTTCTTTTGGGTTGAGGGGCGATGGGGAGAGAGTCTGGCGAAGCTTTTTCTCTTATCGGGTTTTGATTCCTTAAGAAATATTGATTTGGGCTGGAGAGATGGCTCAGTGGTTAAGAGCACCACCCATTCTCCCAAAGGTCCTGAGTTCAGATCCCAGCAACCACATGTTGGCTCCCAACCATCTGTAATGTGATCTGATGCCCTCTTCTGGCCTGCAGTTGTACATGCAGGTAGAACACTGTATACATAATAATAAATCAATAAATCTTAAATAAAAAAATAAAGAAACATTGATTTTAGCTGGGTGGTGGTGATGTCAGCAGCAACACACACCTTTAATTCCAGCACTTAGGGAGGCAGAGGTGGATCTGTGTGAGTTCGAGGCTGGCCTGGTCTATAAAGTGAGTCCAGGCTGGCCAAGGCTACCCAGAGAAGCTCTATCTTGAAAAACACAAAACGAAGAGAAACATCGGTTTTATTCCTCCAAAGAGACATGCTATTTTGAACACCAAGTTTCTCACCTCATCCAAGGTGCCCTTCAGTACGACATGTTGTGAGACTGTGTGACCACAGCCATAGTCATGACTGTAGCTGATCTCCCCACCCTCACCCCCAGGGTCTCACTCTATAGCTGAGGTTGCCATGTAGCCAAGGCTGGCCTATTTGCTCCTGTCACAGGCTCTTAAATGCTGATACCACAGGTATGTGGACCACACCTACTTGCCTCCTACTTTCTTCTCTCCTTCCCGTCTCCTTCCTTAGGCCTCTCTCTTCTTTAAATGAAATTAACTATATGAAATTACAAACAAAAATCCGCCCAAACAAAACTACCAAGCCTGCATTTTTTCTCCACATAAAACAAAACATTAAAATGCAACAACTAAATGAACCAAGGGAGTGAATTCTTTCTCCTCCTCCTTTGTCTGCATTTTTACGTTTCTGTGTCGGTTTTGTAATATATTTATTTTCAAAGGACAAAGCGCAAGTCCAAAACAGCTGTCGCCAGTCAGTGGGGGAACCCTGGTGCTTTCTTCAGACAAGCACCCGAGTTCTCTAAGGCCTCTTCCCACAAGGAGAGGCTGTGTGACTATTCAGATCTATTCTCATTAACTGTACACCATCTACACTTTTTTTTTTCGTGATGACACACGTCTACTCTTCCACCTCTACATCATGATTTCAGTCCAAAGTTTGTCTCCCAGGGACACAATAATTTCCACTTAGGCCAGACTGTTCATATCTTTCATAAAATGCAAGTGTATTGAGAGCTTTTCTGGACGAATCTTGTTTCACTGACTCAGCCTTTGACTCCCTTAGATGTCAAAGGGGGTGCATACAATATTGTCAGTGCAAATGTGTGACTCTTTATGGCACCTGGTAGGGATGGGGACTATCATCCAAGCTGGGCCAGGCCAGCATGGGAACCAACCTGGACCAGAGCGGGAAGGACTGTATTAGGTGGCTGACACGGGCAGAAGGGACACATGCCACCCAGAGATGGATTCTTTCTCTCCCAGGAAGTATAATGCTTTGACTCCAAAAACATCACATTTCTGTATCTATTTTATTTGATGAGACAAGTTTATTTCAGGCTGCACGTACATTCAGACAAACTTCAAACTGTAGTTCCTTTTTTTTTTTTTCATGCCCTCAGTAACTAGCTAAGCTGTGACCCAGACCTTCCAAATTACCTTAGGTTATGGTCAGTCCTGGCTGTGTGAGTGTGCTGTCTTTCCCTACAAGTAAGCCTGGTGGGCAGCCTGTATTTACAGAACATGCATTTCCTCTTGTTAGGACATGCTTGAGACACAGCCCAGGTCCTCAGAGTGAGTGAAGTCAGCACCAGAAAACCTTGCCTCACTTTATAAAGAGAAGAGAGGAGGAAAGGCCCCTACTGTGGTGTGCACTGGTTTAGTGGAAGGCGTTGGGTATGGAAGAGAGGCAGAAGGCCTTTCCAATATGAGACCTCCTTCCCCAGGTAGGTCCCAAGCATGTTTTGGCATAGAGGAACACATATGTGTGCACATAGATGTGGGTCCAAAGGCAGCTTTGGGTCTGACAGGTACAGCCATGCTGTGTCTCTTACAACGGTACACTCTTCTGATAACACACGGGCTTTCTGGAGCAACCAGGCTGCTGGGATGGCATTGTTCTTTTTTTTTTCCCCCCTTGCCCAAAGCTAAACATTGGCCTTGTCAGATCACTACAGTCTTATAAGCCTGGTGTAGCCCTCACTGATGCAGGACTGGGACAAAGAGATGATGTTACAGTCTGGTTTCTATGGCAACGAAGGAGGGGTAATGAAAACTGAAATGTAGGAAACACCCATTCTGACCATTGTGACATGATTCAGTTTATTACTAGGAAGTAACTATCCAAAAAAGCAGAAGTGCCATTACCTGGCATCTCGTGTTGACAAAAAGCTGCACTGTGCATTTCTCTTGGTGGGGCTGTAAAGAGGAAAGAAACACACACACACACACACACACACACACACAGAGTCCTCCCTTTCTGCATGTAAAACGTGTGTGTTCTCTAGAAGCCAGCGGTTGGCTGGTTTTCCGGACATGATGTGGTTGAAGCTGTCATCGTAATGGAAATTCACTGCTGTAGCTATGGTAAATCGAGTGCTCTGCTTGTGCCGAATGCATTAGTCTAATGAGATGTTTGCAGCGGCGAGCAGGGCTGCTGGAGACTAGCTGTGAGCAGCAGCACGCCGGTGGAAGATAGCTTGTGCAATCCTCGGAGTGCGTGTGCAGCAAGTCACCTGTCTTCCAAGTCCACACTCCCCGCCTGATCAACACCCTGACCAGGGCTTTGTGACGAAGCTGTCGGTAAGGGAGATGCATGCTGGAGGGTGTGCCGTGAATACGGGTCCTTCCTTCTCTTGGGGCTGTCAGCACAACAGGTTACCAGCTTTAGTTTATTTGGGAGGGTTTATTTGCCTCCGCGGCAATGCATGAGTGTCTGGTGCTAAAACTATTGAGTCTAGCAAGTAAACTTCAGATCTTAACATGCAAAATACAATGTTTGGTTTCTTAACTATATCTCAAAGGAAGGTGTACTATAGAAATGTATCATTTGTATATTTTTATATGTACACACTGCTCTTTGAGTCTGCATGTAAATATGTGCAAAGTTTTTTTTTTCAAACATGAACTCAGAGAACTGGTTGGCTTTTCCCCCTAATAATAATTTTGCTTTGCTTTGTTTTGTTTTGTTAATTTAAAATTTTTTAGTATGTTTTAGATTACAAATATTTACCTAAAATTTATTATTAAAATCGGTGCTTTATAAACTCACGCCAAAGAATTTGTCTTAAAGTTGAATTTTATTTACTTATTTTGAATGTTTCAGATGGACAATTTCATGTCTTTGTGTTGGCTGCCAATTTATCAGTATTATGTGAGGACAATATTAATTGCTTGCTAGTTTCTGTTGTTAGTTTCATTAGGGAGAAAATAACCCCAGGTTAGTGTGGAATGTTTGGAGGAGTTTTTCCCAAGTTCAAAGACAAAGTCACCTCCTTCCCAGGTGCATTACTATGTGACCTGAACCCACTGAGTCCACTTGTCCTGCCTGCTGCCCCAAGTGTCACCTGCAGGTTGCTCCACTGAAGGGCAGGACTAGTGGGTACAGGTGTTAGGTGGGCTGTGGCGGAAGCAGTTTTTACTTTTCATAGTTGTGTTTGTGTCTAAGTTAATGCCGTTGTCATCGGCAACAAACCAGAGGTGGTTTGCTGGCTTGTCTTCTTTGGGGTCATGACATTTCTGGTGAGGGCTAAGACTACCAGCGGTTCTCTGAGAAATTGGCTTTGTAGCTGAGACACTTGAAAAATAACCCAGATGCCCCCAAAACAGACATGTTTGTTGTATTCTCTGTGTTTTTAATTCCTTTCTCAATTAAGGAACAATTTTTCTTTTGAAGAGCTAGAGACACAGTTGCCTTTCCCTTCCTCAGAACTTTCTTTCTTCTAATTAAAAACAAAACAAAACAAAACGGAATGCCTTGAGTGAACCCATAAAGTACAGAAATAACTGTAAAGGACAAGGTACACTGTTTAGACAGAGTGTTTTATGGACCAGTGTGTGTGTGTGTGTGTGTGTGTGTGTGTGTGCGCGTGCGCGCGCGCCCATTCTTTGGTAGAAATGGCTCAATCGGCTGACTATTTGAACAACAGCTACTGGGTTACAATTATTTAGAAAGCCGGCTTTGAGTGATCATCAAAATGCAATTAAAATGTGAGCATAGCTGCCCCATGCATAGAAGTTGCTTCGTGGCTTCACAATCTACTTTTAAGATATAGTTGTCAACTATTTTAAAAACATGATTCTATTCTACTGCTCTTAAGATTGTGTGTATGTGTGTGTGCATGTAGTGTGTGTGTGTGTGTGTGTGTGTGTGTGTGTAGGTTCTCCAAGCACCCGCCTATTCAATTTGTAGTGCCTTAAAAGGACATACAGATCCCATAAAACCATAACTTTTAGTTGTCACCAAGATTACTTTTATTTTATTCTCATAAGATGTATGTGAGCAGGAGGACGACAGGAAAATGAACAGGAGAGAGTGGTTTCTTCCTGCAGTCTTTGCTGGTGCTGATGTTTTCGGCAAGCAAAACCAGCTGTAGTTTCACTTTCTGGTTTTGGTTGGGGCCGGGGTGAAGGTTGGAGGTCACAGGAGGTCAGCTTCTAGCAAACAAGGCAATCCCAGATGCTGTCACCCTGACTCCTGCACTTTGATCTTGATAACTCAAAAAGGCAAGGGCTTTAACATATTCAATACTGCTTGTGTGTAATAAAAATTCTAACAATACCCTAAAGGACAAAGACAGTTTTTCTTCTTTCTTTTCTTTCTTTCTTTCTTTCTTTTTTTTTTTTTAACTAAATGGTGAAAAAAAATCACGACCAGATTGCCTTAACCCTTTGATAATGTGGGGGCTTTGATTGATTTCTTTTTAATCTTAATGTTGGATCTCAAATGCTCTACTGCAACGAGTTTAAGGAAATGTATAAATACAATAAGGAATGTTCACTGAAGAGTAAGTTTTCTGTTGGAAAGCTGGGGTGTGGAGCACAAAATTCAGAGCCTGTCTTTCTTAGGTCTGTCTACAGCTTTGCAAGACCCGAGGGCATACCACATGCACGTGCACACACCCTTGTGACACACACAGAGGATGCGGGTGAAGGTCAGACAGAAGTCAGAGCTCCTTGGGACATTTTCTTCTCCCTTAGGTACCCCCAAAACATCAGCATCCCAGGACCTCTAGGTCCTTGGGCTGTGTGCTCCTTGGAGATTTAGAATTGTAACTTTCTCCCGTTTCATCCCTTTAGATTTTGTTTGAGAATGGATTAGGGATGAAGATGAATATAGTCCCCTTTCCCCACCTAGTCTCAGGGATTGTAAATCGCTTTCCTGTTTCGGGAGTGGTGCTCATGAAAGCAGGCTCCTCTCAGCTGCGAGCACACAGACTTCTTTCTTTTGATGGGCAAATTCAGTTTTTCTGAGACAGCCTTTTAAAAAGCTTCCTTGGATATTTTATGTCTCAATCCTGGAATCTCCCAAAAGACTCTGAGATTTATACATCTCCCCTCCTTCTAAAACATTTTTTTTGTTGTTGTTGTTGCTTTCAAAGACAGGTGAGGAAAGATGGAAGATTCAAATGGTCCCTAGGAGGAAGAAAAATCAGATGGTTTGGTACAAATATAATGTTACAGAAGAAGCCGCCAGGGTGTCTAGTAAATTACTCTAAATTTTAATTAATGAGACACAAAGCCATACTACAAGCTTTAAAAATTACCCTTTTATCAATAAGGTGATAATTAACTTTCTCTAGAATTAGCGATTCTCTGAGCCCCGGGCAGTATGCCGCCTGCTAAGTTCTTTGGAATGCTGCCAAATTTTAACAATTGGTCTTTTGGCAAACCTAGTGGTTTTTAATTCAAATATCTATTGTGGCATTTTCAGTGTGGCTCGAAGACCATTAAGATCACTCCAATCCTGGCGAAACGTCTGAGACCCAGAGTAGCTCAGAGTATCTGGGTAGCGTTTGAACTGGTTACTTTCTCTTTATTCATTTTTCTGTGTCTACCTTTTCCTCGGCAAAGCCCAGTCTTTTGGCTGGAAGCCATAGCGACGAATTGTGGTTTGCGGGCCCACGCACAGCCGCGGGCTTCATTCTTGCCGGGTTTATCTCAGTTTCCGTTCTGGCAAGCGGGTGTGCTCCCCGCATTTCTGCAAGCTCGAACTGGTGGCTCATCAGATGCAAAGATGTAGACAGCGAATTGAGAGGAAGCTCATTTGGTCACGCCTAGGCATGGCAGTTCGCCTGATTTACCCAAAGTGATGGCTAGAAACGGAGCGCTCCACACATAAGAGGAGGCCCTGGTAGACACACACGCACGCACGCACGCACGCACGCACGCACGCACGCACGCACGCGCACACACACTTTTAGTTAGGCTGGTATGCTGGTGTCAAGGTTTAGGCAGGCAGTTCCCATTGAGAGAAAAATGCCCCTATCTTCACGCAGGCGTGCGTTTTGAAATAAATTCCATTCCTTGCACCCAAGAGGAGCCCTTTAAGCCGCAGCCTAGCTGTGTCCACATCTAGGGAAACAATACTCTTCCTGTTGTGGGGTGGTTACCGTTTAGGTTACTCTTTCAGGGAAGAAACTCAGAGGCACTCCTGAGGTTGTAGTAAGCTAAAAAGTCATTCCACAGAGTCCTGGTGACACCCTGAAGCCAGGGGAGTGTGCCCTTGGCACCCGACACAGGCCTCTCTGGCGTAGCATCTGTTCCCACTGGCTCTTGCAGTGTCACAGGGAATCTGGTACAGGGAAGAGAACGTCCACTCCTCTTCACTTTTGCAATCCCTCAGGCGCTCTCTGTCAGAAAATGTTATTTATGAAGTGTGTGTGTGTGTGTGTGTCTGTGTGTGTGTGTGTGTGTGAAGGTGGCGTTTTGGCTGTTGCATTTATTGATTAGATAACTGGACTCACCTGCACGGTTGTGGATTTTTGAGAATCTGGGCCCATTTCTGCTGCAAGATTCTCAGGAAGGGCGAGGGACAGCTGTCTTGCTTTCTGTAGAAGTCACAACAGCGGAAGGAGGCATGGAGCTGGCGGTAGTGAGATCATCAACACTCTTTTGCCAGGACCGAAAGCCCCAGTGTGCTTTGAAAGGTGGCAATGCTGGCTGAGCCATCCCAACCTCGGAGAGCCCCTCCCTTCCTCTCTCCCTGTGCTGACTCTTTTATGTAGCAGAGATCTCATTGGTTCAAACCAATTGGTTCAAACGTGCTTTGAAAGCCATAAGGACATTTTATGAAGGGGCAAAGCAGAGATTGTTCCAGTGAGGTCCAAGTGAGGCAAGGAGAGGGGCCCTGTGGGGGAAGTGGCAAAGGATGCTGGGACAGAAGTTTAGAGAAGGTTTGGCATGGGAGAAGTAGCCTATGGCTCCCAACAGACAGAGTATGGGTAGGAGGAAGGCCTTTCTCTTTTTCCTTCCTCTTTTACCTGCATGTCATCCCAGGACATCAAGTCGGTAATGAGAAAACCAGGATTAAACACAAGATGTGTGGACTATCCAGAGCCATGCCTTGGGCCCATTTTCCCAGTCCTGTGTGTTCAGAGAACGGCCATATCTGAAGCTCCGCCTCAACACTGGCCTCTAAGCCAGCCTGGGGTGGCCTCAGGATTTGAATCCCAGTTTGACTGGCAGCCTATGCCTTGGTGAGCAATAAAAGGATGAAGTGGAGGGAAAACCCATGGAGGAAGTCACCTGGGGAGTCATGTTTTTGATTTTGGAAATGAGATTAGAAGTTTGTGTAATTGAAACATCCCCTTGGGCCTAACCATTTCTTGGTTACTATACTAGCCCGTCGATGCAAGACTCATTCTTTTTTTTTTTATTATTTAATTAATTTATTCAGATTACCTCTCAATTGTTATCCCATCCCTTATATCTTCCCATTCCTCCTTCCCTCCTGCTTTTGCCCTATTCCCCTCCCCTAGGTCTATGACCGAGGGGGACCTCCTCCCCCACTATATGGTCATAGGCTATCAAGTCTCGTCTTGGTAGCCTGCTTATTTTTTTCTCTGAGTGCCACAAGGCCTCCCCACCATGGGGAAGTAGTCAAATATGGGGCACCAGAGTTCACATCTGAGTCAGTCCCCGCTCTCCACTCATCTGTGGAGAATGGCAAGACTCATTCTTTGTACTTACATGTATGTGCATATGCATGCATGCATGTTCATGGAAGCCAGAAGTTTCTATCAGGTATCCCCCTCCATGGATCTTGCTAATTGTCTGGACTGGCTGGCCAGTGGGCCCCCAGGAGTCTGTCTCTGCTTCTCTAGTGCTGGGATCTGCCCCCCCTGCCCCCACACACACCTCACCATGCCGGTTCTACTATATGGCTGCTGGGAAGAGGGGAGGAATCCAAACTTGGTCCTCATGCTTGCTCAGCAAGTCCTTCACTGGCCACTCCTTAGGCTCAATGGGCTTCCTTGTCGGGAAACTGTGGAGAGGTGACAGACAGCTCTATTGGGCCTTCAGCTGCGACTGAAATTACCACACAAGGCATTGGCATAGTGACCAGCACAGTACACCCCTGTGGCAATAGGTTTCTGTCATTTTTTCAGCCTGTGGTCATTGGCCTGCGTCATCCTCTCTCCATTTGTCACTCACACTGGAACTTGCCTTGGTGATTTAAGGTCCGTCCAATGGCTGCTGCTGCTAGGAATTCTCCCTTCTCGGTGCCGAAACATGCTGGGGTCTACTTGAGTGTCTGATTTGCAAGAAAGCATCAAGTGAAAGGCTACAAAACCTTGACTGTGCAGATCAGAACTAAGCATAGGAACAGTGGGACACTTCCCCCTGCAACACATACAGTGTGAAAATGTAGCACTTGTTTCTTGTTTGGTGGTAGTGGTGGTAGTGGTGGTGGTGGTGGTGTGTGTGTGTGTGTGTGTGTGTGTGTGTTGCTGTTGTTGTCTTTGAGACAAGATCTCACTATGTAGCCTTGGCTGGCTTGGAACTTGGTATGTAGACAACGCTGGCCTTGAACACATGGAGCTCTGCCTGTCTCTGCCTCTCAAGTGCTGGAATTGAAGGTGTGCACCACCATGCACAACTAGCTTTTGTTTGGTGTGTTTTTTATATCATAAATATTAAATACTTAACAAATAAAACAATCAACAGTCAGACGGGGTTGTACGGGGCCTGATGTGGATGCAGTTAATTGGTCCCCAAGTGAGAAGGTGTGTAAGTGTGTGTTACTTTAATGAGAGCAAATGAGGAAAACTTCTCTTCCGAATGGAGAACGAGAAATTTAGTTTGGGCTATGATGTGTAGAGAGCATGCTCGCTGGTGAGGGTGATGGCACAGAGGGGAGGCCCTTTCTTTTCTCGCCTTCCCTCTTAGGTGGAAGTCACTTGGCACAAGTCTAGCGAAGGGTAAAGCAACTGAAGACGCTGTGAGAACAGAGGAAAAGGTACATTCAGAAAGGTTTGTTTTGTGTGTGTGTGCGCGTGCGCACGCGCGCGTGAGCCTCTCTTCAGGTCAAAGGTTAGAAAACTTGTGCCTCTCTTCAGGTCAAAGGTTAGAAACTTGAATCCCTACTAATGTGGTTTTGGTTTATTTGTTTGTTTTTTTCAAGACAGGGTTTCTCTGCATAGCCCTGGCTATCCTGGAACTCTCTTTGTAGACCGGGCTTTCCTGGGACTCTCTTTGTAGAAGAGGCTGGCCTTGAACACACAGCGATCCCTGCCTCTTCCTCCTGAGTGCTGGGACGAACACCAGCCTTCTACTAATTTGTCTGAGAACAGAATAGTGAGAAATACATTAGAACTATGATCCTTTGAGACCCAAATAGCTATTTCTGGACATAGGTCAGGTCATTTTTATAACTATGTTGGGCAGTTTTCAAGGCTGAAGAGAAACATCTTTCCATAGGATCAGAGACCTGCTGTTCCTGGTTGATTTTAACAGAGGGCATTATGAGTTATGCGGCTTCTGGACTCAGCTAAGCAAATCCAGGCTCTGGAGTTAGTTAGGTTGAAGTTTCCTGCCTTGTGATCCCTGCAGTATATGCAGCTCCCAGGCTCCAGGCTTTTCTTTCTCTTCTCTGAGCACAGATAATAAATGAGGTAAGAAGGCTTTGTATGGGGCCACAGGCCCAATAAGCCCCCGTGTTCTAGCCAGCTCACTCTGTTTTAGAGATTAGAAGGCTAAAAATAAATAGTAATCAAAACAATGGGCTGGAGGGAAAAACACTGAGCATTGGAAGAAAGAGTTAAAAGCAAGAATTTATAATCTAAGCCATTGTCCCTAGGCAAACCCTAGACCCCCAGATGGAATGGGGCTGAAGGTTGGCCTCCCAGAGCAGGGTGTAGCCTCTGTGCAGCATCTTGAGGGTGTAGACACCTCAGGCTCTTCCTTTCCATTCTTAGGATGCTCCAGTTGTAAGCAAAGGGGGGCATCTCCCCCTTTCCCCACTTCCCTGCTGAGACAGGGTTTTTCTGTGTAGCTTTAGCTGTCCTGGACTGGCTTTGTAGATCAGGCTGGCCTCGAACTCACAGCGATCTGCCTGCCTCTGCCTCCCGAGTGCTGGGATTAAAGGCGTGTGCCACTGCGCAGGGCTAAGCAAAGGCATCTTTTCCTCCAGTACTTCCCAAGCTTCATTTTCCAGCAACTTCTTTCTCTTCTGAGGGCTCACGTTTGGTCTCAAAACTGCACAGATAGATCTGTAAAGCTACATAGACTATAGTTACAAAAAGCCAGTTGCCGGTCTACCAGTGTGGCCTGGGCCTGTACTGGGGCATCCTTGAAAATTCTGAAACTTCTTTTTCTTCCTAGAGATGGCTCTTTTCATCACTCCTCTCTGCCAAGGTGGTTTAGATCAAGCAGAACATTGAAACAGGCTTAGCACATGATCAGCACTAAGTTATCTGTAACTTGTGAATGTCAACAGTAGCAAATTGACATTTGTGTTTATTAAGACAGAGAGCAATACGGCACATGCCTTGTCCCGTCCACTTAGGATGTCAACACATGAGGAGCTGTTTGTATATGTCCCTCAGAAGGGGACGCCAAGGCTTCCTTTAAATAGCTTGCCAAGGGCCGCATGGCTGTGTGCAATCTGCCTTTCCCAGTTTGAGCAATGGGCTGAGAATTTCACTCACAAGAACTGAGTAGAAAGAACTCTCTCATGGCCGGTGCCAGCTGTTCCTCCTCAGCCAGGCTGGGTCATTCCAGGTCCTGCCTGCCTCTAAGAGGAAGCCACATGCCACCTTCCCACTTGGGATGTCAGAGTGAGGCACATAAAACTTGTTTCTTAAAGCAGTGGGCCCTCATTCCTCCCTTTTTATTACAAATACTCTTAAGTTCCTTGTTACAACTTGGAATCGAAATTCCAAGATACTATAACCCACCCACACCCACAATCTTAGGAAAGCCAGTATGCGGTCATAACGGAAGCGTTGGGAGGGCTGAAGGCAGAGCGATTCAGGAAGCTTCCCAGAATGGCATAGGCACGGACACTTGCTCCCAAGAGCACCAACACAGTTACAACAGCTGACAAGAACTGCCATTGCTGTTGGTGATGCGATTTCCTGAAATGGGAAACCATTCTTGCAATTCTGGACAAAGTTAAGAGCAGCCCGCCTTCAGTGTGTCCACCAGTTACATTCCTGGAAAGTAAATGCTCTGGTAAGGCCTGGGTATGGCTTGGCTATGTCCCCCAAAGGTTCCTAGATGGGGAGCTGGGTTCCCCTGGCTGGTGCAGAGGTAGTGGGGCCATTAAGAAGTGGGGCCTAGGTAAAGCGATTAGGCCACAGAAAAAACTGCCCTTAGAGAGACTAGTGTGGCCCGAGGGACATCACAGCTAGTTCCCAAGAGAGCAAATTGTGAACATAGAAAGCTTGGCTCTCTGAATAGGTCTGACTTCCTGTGTTGGCATACAATCTCTTCTTGCACAAGGTCCTATCAGGATGTCAGCTGCCGCAAGGTGGTGCAATCAAGGGACCCTTCAACACAGGGCCTGTGTGACCAGACTACCCAATCTCATGTCTTCTGGCTTCAAACCTGGAAACCAAATAACCCCTTTTTCTTTATAAAGTACTAGCTTCAGGTGCTTTGCTATGGAACAGAAAACAGGCTGAGATGTACGTAGTGTTTGTATGTAATTTGAAGCTATTCATAGGTTCAGAAAAATGAGTCCCTTCTATACTGCAGGACAGTGATTTGTTGGTGCCATACTGGCCCACCTAGCACAGGACACCAACATGTCTGGGCTCTGCTCCTCTCATGCCAGGTGTGTTTATCATGCCTTCAGCACTGCACCAAGTGAAGCCAAGAGCCCCTCTCTCTCACTACTGCTGGGCACTGTGGGCCATGCACTCTCCACTGCTGTTTCTCTCACGTCCTTAAACATCTGACTAAGAGCGCTCACCACTCCTGCTGAGGACTTGGGTTGGATTCCCGGCATCCATATGGTGGCTCCCATCTGTGTATAACACCAGCTCTAGATCTGTTGCCCTCCTTCAGTCTCCTCAGAAACCAGGCATGTGCGTGATACATGCAGACAAACATGCAGGCGAAACACTATACATGTAAAATAAAAAAGTTTTAAATCTAAAAAACAAAAACAAAACCCCTCAGTCAATTCAAGATGGTGGCAGCTGCCAGCACCCAAAGGGACCACAGAGCAGCTCAGAGGAGCCTGAGAGAGGCCCAGAGGCTTCCAGGGAGACTCGCAAGCGAAGACGAACCTGTGGAGAGCACATAGTACCTCCAGAACAACTTAAACAAGGCAGATGCTTTGGAATTGGAAAACAAAAGGAAGGAGAAGGGGCCGGGGGAGGACAGGACAGTGTTGCCCGAGGGCTGCAAGCATGGGAGTCCTACCTAGGGAGCTGACAGGGCAACAGCAGAAGGTTCTAGATGAGTCTTACACAATAACTCAGTATTTATGGTGCTTCCGAGACCTTGACCATTGCAATAAGTATGTGCACGTAAAGCAGTTTGGGCAGAAAAACATACAGTGACACTCAACAGTTTGAAGCATTACTTCAACAAATGAATGTGTGCCTGATGGGAAAGATGGCAGAACAGAGCAGTGTGCATTCCATAGAGAGAGGTGGAATTAGAGGTGAGACGGTGACAAGTATGGGAGTCGGGTACAGTAGACAAAGGAGCATGCACAGCAGCCTGGAGCTAGCAAAGGTTCTGCCTTGGAACGCTCTGCCAAACTCCACGATCACCCTGAGTCTGAGCATCAACAAAATATCCTAAATGAAGAACAGCTTGTTTTCTGGATTTAGCATCCTTAAAAGACTTCATGTTCCGTGCTGTTGCTGGAGGCCATTGTGATGTGTGTGGTCCATGCCGCTGTCCATGTCTGTGGTCCATGCTGCCCCAGGAGGCCAGGTTGACGTCTGTGGTCCATGCTGCTCCCAGGAGGCCACGGTTATGTCCGTGGTCCGTGCCACTGCCCATGTCTGTGTTCCGTGCTGCTGCTTGATGTTTGTGGTCCATGCTGCCACCAGAGGACCTGTTGATGTCCATCATCTGTACTGAGGTTGTGATGATGTCTAGTCCATGCGGCTGCTAGAGACCATGCTGATGTCTGGGATCAGGGCTGCCAAAGGAGACCATGTAGAGGTCCGATATCTGTGCTGCTGAGGGATGCTATGGGCCAGGAAGCTTCTTTTACAGTGGGACTGGTGACTGTAGACTCATAATTGAGAATAAAGGACATCGACGGCTTCTGTAGCAACTCCCGACTCCCCCCTGCCCCCCACGAAAGGAAACAGTCCAAATAGGAAAGAGAGTACTTTAAAAAATGCAACAATAATGCTTAAGTGTGTAGCTCTTCACAGTTGATCTGTCAGGGGGAGGGGTGGGGGAGGGGCAGGGGAAGGACTGTTTTCTTTCTTTCTTTCTTTCTTTCTTTCTTTCTTTCTTTCTTTCTTTCTTTCTTTTGTTATCACTCTTCCCCACCTCCCCTCCCTCTCTGTCCAACACACACACACACACACACACACACACACACACACACACGCACACAGTTTCTCTATGTGGCCTTGGCTGTCCTGGACTTGCTTTGTAGACCAGGCTGGCCTCGAACTCACAGTGATCTGCCTGCCTCTGCTTCCCCGAGTGCTGAGATTAAAGGCATGTGCCACCACTGCCTGGCTGGACTCAGTTTTCTTTAAGGGACTGGCCACTGGGAGTTCGACCAGGCTCCAGTGAATATATGGAAAACACAAACTGGACTTAATGTATCTTTTTGTCTTTTTTTGGCGGGGGGGGGGGGGGGGGGGGGGATGGTGCAAGGGTTGGTGGTGAATCTGGGAGGAATGAGAAGTGAATCTGATCAGGGTACACTGGATGAAATTCCCAGACAATTAATAAAAATATTATGTTGAGGGGAAAAAAACCACAGTGAATTTTCCTTAAACTCTGGACTTATCATAAACCACCAAGTTCTTAATACAGCAACAGATCATCAGGACACAGTGACGTTGTACCTTCTGTTACCAATAATTTTTATACCTAAGAAAGAAGGAACTTAGCACCACCGCAGCACAGTTGGTCTCCACTGAATGCTTTACTCCATGCTCATCCCAAAATCCTTGTCCCAGACTGTCCAGTTACCATCAGAAGTGTGAGTTTTCAGAGAGGAAACTAATTAACGTATATTTAATTTTGAGTTAACATGTCCACTTGCATATAATAATTTTATTTGAGGATGTTATGTAGTTATGCATTGTACTCTGATCATATTTATCCCTCTGTCTTCCTCCTGCTGGATTCCCCTCTCCCTCATCTTTCTCCCAACTACAAGTCTTTTTTTTTTTTTTTTTTTTTTTTTTTTTTTTTGGTAGTAAGTCCTGAGCCCAATCAGTCCTGCCCATATGTACATGGGGGTGGGGCCACTCACTGGAGCACTGTCAACTTACTAGAGCCCATACCCCTTACAGATATATTTTTAGTACTAAATATGTCATGTGAATTTATAAGTGTAACTAAGCTTCATTAAAAAATCTCTTTATTTTAGTTGCATGTGTTGGTGTATGTCTGTAGCCCCAACTATAAAGGTGGGAGAGTGATTGAGTCTAGGAGTTCAAGACGAGCCTAGCCAACATAGCAAGAACTCACATTTGAAAGGGTGCTTACTTAAAGTTTTAGGCAAATGTTTCCTAAAAAGTACTTATTTAAGTAGGGCATATAAGACTTAATAAATATTTAAAATGTGATATAGAGTGTTTGTGGTTGTCCATATTTTTAATCCCAGCACTCTGAAGGCAAAGGCAAGGCAGATCCCTGAATTTGAGGCCAGCCTGGTCTACACAGCAAACAAGCTCCAGGCCAGCCAGTGCTGCATAGAGAAATTCTATCTGAAACAAACAAACAAACAAACAAACAAACAAACAAACAGACATGAGATAGATTTCCAAAGAAAGCAACATCAGTCAGTAGGGCTAGTGTGATCTAAGCTGAGGAACTGGCTCCTGTGATACTGAGACCCAGAAATTCAGGGTTGTAAATCTGTATATCTGTAAATCTGTGTATGCAGTAATTGCCCTCATGATATCTCCAATGTCTAGGGCAGTGTGGATAGGGGTAGGTGGATTCAGAAAGAGCTAGAGGGAGGGCCACAGAGCACAGCATGCAATACATAAAACAAGCTGGGTGTGGTGTCTCTGTATCCCCAACACGTAGCCATCCAAGCAGGTTGTCACGAGTTATAGCCAGCAGCTAGAGAGTGAGCCAGCCTAGGCTAGAGAGTGAGGCCAGCCCATGTCCATCACATCCCCATAGCCAATGGTAGTGCTTACCTAAGGCCAGCCCATGTCCATCACAACCCTGTAGCCAATGGCAGTGCTTACCTAAGGCCAGCCCATGTCCATCACAACCCTGTAGCCAATGGCAGTGCTTACCTAAGGCCAGCCCGTGTCCATCACATCCCCATAGCCAATGGCAGTGCTTACCTAAGGCCAGCCCGTGTCCATCACATCCCCATAGCCAATGGCAGTGCTTACCTAAGGCCAGCCCGTGTCCATCCCTGTATCACTGGTAACCATGGCTCCCTAATGGCCTCACCACTGAACAACTGCTACGTTTCCTGGACATTTGGGCTTGTCTTGCTCCTGCTGTATGCACTCCAGATAGCCAGAGGTCCCCAGAGCTCCATGGGTCCACGTAGGTTCCAGCTCTACCCAACAGCAGGGAAAAGATGGCCTCCATGTCCCCAAATCCGTTTTAAATAAGAATCTCATGTTTCTTCTTTCCCTTTCAATACCCCCATGACGCTGGTCTATCACCCCAGAGTCGCCGAGTCAGGTCCAGTGCACTACCTGTTGGTGGAACGTGAGTGGTCCCAGTGGTCAGGATCCATCCCAAGATGCTTTAAATACTAACCGGGAGTGGAGTCTTGATGGTAAGTGAAGATTTTGAGTCAAGCTTTCACCCCGTTTGACCAGGCTTTCTCTGCTCTAATTCTGTTCTGTTGGACAGCCTCCTCATGAGATGCTTCATTGCCTGAGTCTGAGGTCCTCACTGCAGCATCAGTGACTCCTGTGGGTTAGAGATTTTCCTGGGGGATTTTTGACTTTTTTTGGCCACATTTCACATCACGCAATTTGATTGGAGATTTCTAGTGTATTCTGATCCCGGCCTGGTATGGCAGGCAAGGTGGTGAGAGCTATAGTAAGAAAAACAAGGATGGGCAACCTTGGTTTGGGGGGGGCTTATTGTTGGTGACACCCACCCTCAAGACTGAGCCTGCAGAACAGAGGCAGGTGCCTGCAGTGACCAGTGCAAGGCAGATGCCCTCCTTCCCCTTCCCCTCCCCCTCCCCCACCCAGGAGTAACCTTGGCTCACTGCCCTTTTTCACCTCAACCCTGTGAGCATTAGAAAGGGGTCACCATATTTTCTGTATGCATCAGTGGATCTGCAGGTGCGGGGAGGGAGGGAGGGACCATTGTGGAAACAGGAGCCTGAGGACTTGCTGGGCTGGTCTGACCCCTGAGCTGGACTATCCACTGTTCTAAATGACACCCTTGCTTACATGTTCTACAGAAAACCTAACCTCGGCATTTCCAAACCCAGGCTCATCACTGGCACCACCCCCTTCACACCTCTTCTTTGTCCAGTCCTCATTAAAGGCGCCCCTCCTTAGCTACCTGAGGTAACAGTTCTGAACTCCCAATTTTCCTCACACCATGACTTCAAGTCTGAAGCGAGACCTTACTGAGGCTACTTTTAAGAGAGCTTCCTGCTCCTTCTGTCCCTACCCGCTCCCTATCGTCCTTGCTCAGGCTCCTTCATGGCACCCTCAGGGGACTGGTTCCTTCTTCCTTTAGCCAGTTTTGCACACTGCACTAATGGTGCCAATTGTCAGACACAGATCTGGTTATGATAGTCTGTTGGTGTATGACAACAAAATGCCTTAGGCTGGAGTTGGGTAAGACTGATGTCAGTGAGGGATGGATGCCCTCTGTTTCCAAGATGGAGTCATGTTTCAGACAAGACACACAGTATCATAGTGTGAGAGGTGATGGAAGGATCAGGGAACGGTTCTTTCAAGCTTGAATCCTTTTATGTGGGCGCTAATTCCATTCCTAGGAGGCGAACCTTCATGGTTTAATTACTCCCGAAGGGCTACACATTCTAATACAGTGGCACCAGGCATCTAATTTCTTTTTTTAAAATATATTTTATTAATTTATTCATATTACATCTTAATGGTTATCCCATCCCTTGTATCCTCCCATTCCTCCCTCCCTCCCATTTTCCCCTTACTCCCCTCCCCTATGACTGTGACTGAGGGGGACCTCCTCCCCCTGTATATGCTCATAGGGTATCAGGCATCTAATTTCAACATACATTTGGTAAATCTTAGTGTCTTTGTTATTCAGCACTTGAAAAAAAAAATATATATATATATATCCGGGTGTGGTGGTGCTCATCTTTAACCCCAGCACTTGGGAGGCAGAAACAGGCAGATCTCTGTGAGTTCAAGGCCAGCCTGGTCTACAAAGTGAGTCCAGGACAGCCAGGACTACACAGAGAAACACTGCCTTGAAAAAAAACCCAAACCCAAACCCCATTTATTTTAGTGTGTGTGTGTGTGTGTGTGTGTGTGTGTGTGTGTGTGTGTGTGTGTGTGTGTAGATCAGAGGGACAACTTTCAGGAGTCAGCTCGCTCTTTCCATCATGTCGGTTTAGGGACTGACTTCAGAGCATCAGATTTGGGGCCAAGCTCCTTCACCCGCTGAGCCATCTCAACCCTGCTCAACTGCTCACACTCTCAGATTCCATTACTCACGTTTGGTTGCCAAATACTTGACTGTGTTCTCAGCTACAACATCATAATATATGTTTACTACTTATAATTACATAATTATAAATAATCCTTGGGTACACATCCCCAGTGCACGTACACTGACAGACAGGTGGCCACATACCATAATATGCGGATGCAGTCACTCATCGTGCATATTACAAAGCACATTGGAAAGGGCCACTTGAGCCTCAGTATTTCTTAGAGGGTGGGTTCCATGTTTGACTGGCCTGAGTTGAGAAGAGATCTTATAATGTGTTTGAACATGTCTCATATGCAAAACAAAAAACAAAAACCAGGGAAGACAGTAGGTACAGGATGCTCTGTGGTGTCACCTGCCTCCATGATAACCCGTAGTTATTTCTTGAGAAAAGAAAGGGCATATCCTTAGACCATCCCCCAGAGCTTATGTTCAAACACAGTCGAAGAACTCATAACGAGACTTCTCTGTGTGAATGCTTTGGCCCTTGTATGCTCTGATTCCTCTTTTGTCCCAGTTTTCCTCCGGAGAGGATGTCTGTCAAATTTCAATGCTGTTGTCCTTCAGAGCCAAGCTGGTTTCTCATCAGCTCGGGTTGCTGGGTTGCCGATGTTATAGCTTTCCTGGGCTCTTCAATCTGAGAGTTTATGAAGTAGCTCACCACAGACGTGAAACTTGACATTGCCCTCTGCTGAGCTGAACTGGAAATGTTATAGCTTAGAACGTAGAATCAAGTTGACAGTGTAGCTTTGGCTGGGTGTGAGTGTAGTCAGTTTTCAGCTGTATGTGACAGCTTTCATCTAACAGAAACATCAGGGCCCACAAAACCAGCCAGGACTAGAGCTCTGGGATGTTGCCTTTAAGTAATCCTGAAGTGCTCCCCTTCTATTTAAAAGGCTTCTATAGGGCTGACCTCTGGAGTAAGCCCTTGATCCCAGCAATCAGGAAGCAAAAGCAAGTAGCTGGGTCTCTGTGAGTTCGAGGCCAGCCTGGTCTACAGAGTGAGTTCCAGGACAGCTAAGGCTACACAGAGAGAGAAGCCCTGTCTTTAAAAAAAGGGCAGAGAGCATGCTGTCTTCAAAAGGCCATGGTCTCCATCTTCCCCATAGTTCATGGGAATAAGCATGGGGCTGAAGTTACCTCATGTACTCCTTTTTCTTGCTAGTTGGTGTCACCCTGCATCTTATCCAAATTGTCACTACTGCCTCTGGCCAAGTTCCTGTTCTTTGTCTGTTCCTGTGGTTGTCCTTTTCAGAGCCATGACGTGACATGGAAAAGGGAGGTCTCAGGTTGAAGAACACATGTCCATATTATCAATCACAGTGTCACGGGTCTTGGGCACCTCCCACAAGGCCAAGTCTCTGCTTATGAAACAGGAACAATGAGTTCCCTCTCCCTAGGGAGTTGCATGAATCCAACGAGGTGACCGATTGATGCCTGTGCCAGGGCTTGGCATGAGGCAAGGGCCATTCAACCATCTGTTGTCTTTCTCCTTTGCAAACTGCTTAAGGTTGAGAATCTGTCCTAGAGACTGAGATGGTGGTAGGTAAGGACTAGTTATCATTTTTTAAAGGACCCAATTTATTCACTTCCTTCCTTCCTGTCTCTTCCCTGTTAAGACTTACTAGAAAATGAACGTGGCATTCTAGTAATGTAAAATTGGAAAGCTATTGTTATAAAAGAATGAAAAACCCAGTCATTTGATTTTTTGCCAATAAAGACTCAGGAGCCAGATGCTGGGGTGAAAACTTGCTAGCTCAGAGAGGCAGAGAAAGCACCCAGATGACCTTCCTACTCAGCTCACATCCCAGATTGGAAAAAGCCAAAAGCTCTTTCTTCTTTTCTATACTGTGTCAAATACCCTTCAACTCAAATACCCTCCTTTCTGCCAAATTCCTGTCAGCTGGTTACTTGCTGTGCCTCTTGAGGTAGGGTCAACTTTATTTAATCCTATTTATAGAAAGCTTTTTGGATTAAAGATGTGTGGTAGGGCTGAGCCACTCCACTAATAGAAATAGATTTTTACAGCTCACCATCTTGGGGTTCAAAATCAGATGAGATATTCTACAGCATTTCCTCCTCCTTGTCTAAATAAAAGACCTTTTCCCTGACATCAATAAACTATATACTGTGGTGGATATTACATTAACAATATCCAGTCTGTATGTATCTAGCAGCCTTGAAGAAAGTAAGTACTCTACTGTCTAAACTATCTTGGTGTGTTCAATGTTCTGTACCTTACTCAGTTTCTATCATGACTTGCATTACCAATCAAAAGTATCTTTTTAGACCTAAAACAATCTCTTGATTCCTAAACAACTTAAGCTTAATTGTGATACTATATATATATCTAGTCTTCAACCCCACCAAAGACCCCGAGAAGGATAAATATTATCTGAATAAACAGGAAATGAAGAACAAACAGCTTCCAAAACTATAGAAATGACAGAGATTGATGGCTACCTGACAGTCACCTAAGATTTCTCTATAATGTTGGAGCATCCATCTCTTTAGCCTACTGGACCAGAGTAGCTGACAGACTTTTCTGTGAAGCAGGAAACACAGAGGGCTTGCCTACCTGTTCTTACAAAGCTTAGCAGTTGACTTTCCTGAGTACAGTTTGTCCAGTATTCTGTCTGCAGTCTGAAGAAGGGACATTTCTTTGACCAGTAGATACCTTGCCACATATGAAGTAAACTCCATAACGAGGTTCTTCTATGCTTATCGTCATCTTTAAAGTGGTATAGAGGTGCTGCCAGAAGCTGACATGTCTCATTGTCCAAAATGTCTTAAATTAAAGAAACATCTTTAAATGCCATATTTATATAGATGTCTGAGGGTTTTGAAGGCCATCATTTATCTCAATGTATTTGAATAGGTAAATGTTTATGTCTCTATTTACTATCTGGTTAACTTAGAAAATACCTGTAATTAGCTAAACTGCTATACAACAAAAACACAAGTTTACTTGACTATTACTTTGCATTTCTTAATTATTCTTAGCAGTTTGTGATAATAGCTTTCAAAAGAACTAGCACTTCACACTGCATTTTTAAGAATTACATAGGTACAATACATTAAAAAGAGTTGATACATAGTATCTTGTTACAAAAATATGTTGAAGTTATTTTTATAAAACAGTGTTTGTTTCTCTTAGTTTCTCTCTTACCCAGATATCACACAAATAATTGAGACTCTTTAATAACACAAGACTTCACAACAGAATCTGAGCAGTATAAGTCTGCTCTTAATCCTCTCTGCTATTTTGTCTTACTCCCAGCAAACATCCCAGCAATACTAGTACTTTGTAGCTTTCCTCAGCTCTACTTCCTTCCTCCTGATCTTCCTTGGACCTCTATTCATTGCTGAATCCCTGCTTCTTCTCCTAACTTCTCCCTACTTATCTGGCAGGAAGTCCAGCCCTATTCCCTCCCCTGCTCACTGATTGGCTGTAAGCTGCCTTATTGACATAAGAGGGGGACAATTGAGGAGCAGAGTTTACACAATACAGAGACAGGAAATCAGAATTCAAACTACACAACAACCTTAAGCCTACAAAAATGTAGCTTTAATTTTGTATCAATATACCAATGCAAGCACATATAAATTTAACTTTGTATCAACATATAAAGATCTATAGGAGTAGATTCAATAATCTACCCATTTTTCCTATTATTTCTATAGCCACCCCCTTTTTTCAACCTTTCTCCCTTTACATAAGAAAAAAGGTTCGAGAAAATAGAAAGAAAAAGAGAAATTCCCAAGTCTAACCTCCTATATTTTCTTTCCTGACTGTTAACAACGTGCAACCAACTCTCCTAAAATGAAGACAAACATCATCCACCCACAATACAACCAAAAACCACCCACCCTACCTCCTGCGAGTGGGGACTCGTTCTTCTAAAATTGCTTCATACTGATTTGGGACATAGTTTCCTTTTGGGAGCCCAAGAAATTGGGAAAATAGTCAAGTCTTAATAAAGTTAGCTGTAATATTTGCTGTCCAGTCTCTATATGCTATGAAAATGCAGGCTTAGATGAAGTCCTGACTGGAACAGTCTGTGAGGCTGGACCATCTTAGCTATTTTGAAGTTTTTCTGAATGAAGATTTTTGAGGAAATAGCTACTGAGGAAATTTGTGAGGCTGGGTCACCTGGGATACTAGTCTTGTCATTTTTGGTGTCTGGACCTTTTTCTTCAGATGTTTCACTGGTCCAGGGGTCTCTGGACTCCTTAGGTGGATGTTTTTATTCTCCTGGAAAGATAAAAACAGAACCTTGCCCAAACCCTAACTCTGAAGGTTTTTTATTTATTTATATTTATTTTTTTGGCAGGTTATATCTTTCCTAGAGCAAATGGGTTTTGGCAATAGAAAAAGTATTATCTTTCAATGGAAATTTAAAAAATTCTTTTGCAATTTTGAGGCTAAATATATCTTTAAGCGTATTTCTTTTTAGATCATAAAGGACATTCACTTTAAATTTCTGCCTGCCTTCTCCAAGCAGTTTTATATCTAAGTTAACTGTAATTCTTATGTGCCTCTTCCTTGAAAGTGTTGGGATCAAAGGCATGTGCCTCCCGAATGCTGAACCACAGTGTTTGTTGTAATTCAAATATAGAAAACAACTAATTTATAGAGATCTGCCTGTCTCTGCTAGGGATTGAAGGCATTGGCTACCATTTCCCTGCTCAAATATTTTGTCCCAGCTCCAAATTATTCCAACTCTGAGATTTAGAAAACAAATTTGAACTGTAGTAACACTTTTACTTTACTTAAAACATTTTAAATCTCTTAACTGTGTTTTTAATACAAAAAATGCAGAAAAAAAATCTTTTTTATTTAAGAAGAAAACTGAAAAGCTGATTTCAAAATGGCAGGGGCAATGAATCGATCTACACTCTAACATTCTAACATGGAATTAAGACACATAGTGTAAGAAAACCCGTTTTTCATTTCATGGCAGTAAGGCAAGTATGCCTTTGGTGAAGTATCATTTGAAAATATTATTTTCTTATGCCTGATTAACCATTTTAAAGGTAGGGCAATTGGTACCTTTGAAAGACCAACAGATGTTGTGCCTGCTTAAGGGCAACCTGAACAGTCTGTGACTGTTCTCGATAACATCTTTTTATATTTTTTCTCTTAGGAATTCTTTTTTTATGGTTTGTTTCTCAGATTGGAGGAATGTTAACCTTTGTTTTCCATTGCTGTAACAAATCATGCCCCCGTAAATTCATGTCTATATTAGCCATATATGATTTTAATTTCCTATTTGTCTTTCTGGTTCTATGCACTCAACCCACCCTGTGGTTTATTTTACCTGAGATATGAAGTTCCAATCCATAGAAGCTGAAGAGGCCAATCTGGATGCTAAAATTTTGGTGAAATTATTGTTACATCTACTTCTGTGTCTACTAAGCCTCCAATTTCAATGCCATTTATTTTTATTTTTAGCTTATTCATTTGTAGCAATCTGCCAATATATTTGCTTTGTGGTCTCTCCTGAAGTTTTTGTACTATTTACTGAAGCTGTTCTGTCCTTTATTATATCCAGAACAAACTTGTTTTTAATAACAGGTATTAAATCTTTTAATTTCTCTGTGGGTGAGTTTCTCCTATGCTGCGAGGGAATGATCGAATCAAATTTGATGCCAGGGCCTGTGGTAGGCCCTGTCTCATGTTTCCCTATGGCACAGGGCTACCTTGCCTATTCCTTGTTAGTCTGTGTTCATTAGTGCAATGCCAGCCTTTGCCACACCTTCCACATGCTTCAGAAGCCTGGGCCCTTCTTTGATTAACTCTAGAAAAAAACAAAAAAAACAAAAAAAAAAAACAAAAAACAAAAAAAACCAAAAAAAAACCTTATTTCTAGGAATGCCTTGCTCACAATCCCTTTTCAGATGACCTTGCTTACCGCAATTAAAACATCTGTCATTTTTATTTTTCTGAGACTTTTAGAAATTACTTCTCCTATCAGATTATCATTATAAATGTGAGGTGCAATATCAGCCATATGTCTAATCCACTCCTCTGCTGGTGCTGATATTACTTTTAAAGGTCTAATCAACATTTTGTATTCTGAATTGGCATTTTCAAAAGCCAGAGTCGATCAGTATTTTTCTGACTTCTGAAGCTGATGTTATTCTATTTACAGCTGAAGTCAATCTTTGCCAAAAATAAAAAATAAAAATAAAAAAAAAAATAAATAAAATAAAAAAAATAAAATAAAAATCAGTGAGGGCTTTTTTTGGGCTTGTATAATTTTAGTAATTGACTTAAAACTCTTTCTTTTCTGAGTCCTCAGCCTTGTCCTTATCATTTAAAGCTGCTTGACAATATTGCGCCAAGGTTCACCAAGTTCAGGCTGTCTTTATAAATCAGCATATTGGCCTTTACCTAGCAACTGATCCTGGAAAGTATCAACACCCCTGGCCAGGTTTTGTTGTTCTATGGCCTTAGCTTCCTCTTTCTACCATGCTCACCATTGTAAACGAGGACCAGCTTCCCATATTGTTGTTGCCAAATCTTTCCAGTCTCGGGGGATAATTCTGTTTTGAGTTGCCCATGAATTTATTATCTGTTTAACGTAGGGTGAACGCAAGCCATAAGAAATGATCGTTTCTTAAATTCCCTCAAATCTACTATGTCTATAGGATTCTGTTTAATTTTATTACAACCTTGGGGGTGCCTATCATCTCCTGGTATGTTTTATTTAGTAACTGGACAAACTAAGGTTGGTTTTCTAACAACTTTAGACCACCCCCTATCAGTTTCATTATGAGGTGGTATGGTAGGCTCTTATCTAAAATCCTCTGTGTGTGTCAGAGAATTTTCTTTATTTTTATGTGTAAGTCTCTCTAGTTTTCCTTTTAAGACTTGTATCTTATCAATCCACTCTTTCTTGAGTGAGTACAGAAATCCATTATGGCTATTACGAGTAAAGTATAAAATAACAAAATGATAATAATCATAATTGGTATTGGGACAATTTAGGTTAAGTTATTTAGCTCTTCATTTTCTGCTTCTTTTTTCAAGCCATCTAGGGCAGCACTATACAGGGCCCTAAAGCCTTCCATCCTTAACTCTCTCCTTGAGGACTTCCCAGATAACTTACCAGATCCGATGGCTTCTCAGTTTGTCTGCAGCTGGAGTGATCTCTCTGTCTGTGGGGTTGTGCCACAAGTTGGAGCACCAAAATGTTGTTTCAGAGAAAGAAAATCCCAGTTATTTGACTGCTGAGTGTTGGTCTGGTGCTGTATGTTCTAATGTTAATTATTGGCCCCCAAGATCCGGTTGTTGCCCAGAGGAGCACATTCTGAAGTACACCTGTCCTTGCTGTGTAAACCTTGCTCTACCTAATCTAAAGGTGATTGGTTAATAAAAAGGCTGAAGCCTAGGACTTGGCAGGAAGAGAGGTAGATGAAGCTGAGGGTCCCAGGCTTAGGGTCGACACAACCCCCATTTTTGCCCAAATAAAAAGGCTCTTTCTTTTACACACCACACAGTAAAAACAAATATGGAACAATTATAAAAGCTGTCCAGTAACAGTTACATTTTCAATGTCCAGTCCATTTGTATTCAGCAATTTAGGAGAAAGCACCCTGCTATCTATCCTATTATGCTGAATTCAGAGCTCTGTATCCAAATTATTTTTATCATAGCTTGTATTTAACAACTTAAATATTCTATTTAGACCTAACAATGTCCTTTCAAAATGTTTTATAAATCCTAAACAACTTAAGCCTAGTTGTAAGGCTAGACTATTTAATCTTCAACCCTCTTAGAGACCTGAAAAGAAAATAATATTATTCGAGTTAGCATTATTGATGTATCCATATTATATCTGCATAGGCAAGCATTGCTAGTTTTTAGCTATTTACCATCTGTTTAACATAAGAAACATATGTTTGTATGTTTGTGATAAGCTAGACCAGTTATCTGACATGATCATGAGTTTGATTGAATAAATATTAACTTGTATTTTTAAAATATACCAAACAGTTTGTAATAGAAACTTTTAAAAAGACTGGAAGTGGAAAAAAACACAAAAAACTGGAAGTAAACTTTGTGTTTATAAATGAATTGTATATGCCCAATATCTCATACCAGAGTTGAAACATATATGGATATATCAAAAGTAACCTTAAATTTGTATAAATATACCAAGATTTATACCAATAAAAATGATACTTAAATCTGTATAAAAATACAATAATCCATAACAATGTAAACAAAATAGCCTTATTGGAGAGTAACAATTAAAGCTCTAAATTGAAACAAAGATTCAGTAATCTACCTTTTGTTTTATTATTCCTATAAGATTCCTGTATCCTCCTCTCTTTCTTTCCAACTCCTTTATCTTTACCAATGAAAGAAAAAAGAAAGATAGAAAGAAGGAAAGAAAAAAAAAGGGAAGACAGAAATCTTTGTGTCTAAGTTTTTATTTGTTTTTGTTTTCTTTCTTTCTTTCGTTTTTTCCTTTTCTTTTCTTTCTGAGACAGGGCCTCTCTGTGTGGTCTTGGCTGTCCTGGACTCACTTTGTAGACCAAGATGGCCTTGAACTCACAGTGATCCTCCTGCCTCTGCCTCCCAAGTGCTGGGATTAAAGGCATGCACCACCACACCCGGCAAGTCTAAGTTTTTAAACCTGGTTTGATCTCTGATTAATACCATTAATAACTTGTAACCAACCCCTTTATAATTACAAGCATCCATCACTCAATAGAATGACCAAAACCTACCTACCCCAACCTAAAGGAATAAGACTTGAAGGCAGAAGGTGGTTGCTGCTCTCTCTGCTGCTGCCTACCACTGCTACTGGTTCATCCTGCTGCTGCATTTGCTGTTTGCTGGTTTGCTGGACTGCTGGGTATCCTGACTATGAAGATTGGACTTGCTCCAAGGAACTAAGTCTAAAGAGGTCTATGTCCCATTTTCCCTCTAACCTTCTTTCTCTTCTACCTAGTGTTGAGGGGTTGAAAGGGAGGTAGAGGTATAAGATCCCAAATAAAATAGATTTTAAGAAGGCACTACATAGAGGCCCACAGGAAAGTGGTAAGAATGGTTAAGCAAACTATCAGTAGAGCAAGGTTTAAAACAGTCTGAAAGGCTGGACCAAATGAGCTAGCTAATTTGAAGTTGTCTTGGAAGCAAGTTTTGATTAAACAGCAACTGAAGCAGTCTGAGGATTGATTATGCAGCATGCTGGAATGGATGTATCTCAGCATCCTTCTGGAGAAATCTTGTCAGGTCTGATCCAACTTGACTGATGTCCAGTTCCTTTGTTTTATAAATATATAATTGCATAAATTACACATATATGCCTATATATAAATATAAATTGTATAAATATATACAATTCTGCAATTAACATATGCATGGGGGTGATCAAGGTGCATAGAGCAATTAGAGATGATTTCTGCTCTTTTTATGAGCAGGTGAAAGACCTGCTTTTCTTTAAACCAGTTTAGATCATATGCCCAGCTGTAACACCAATTTTTTGTTGTTGTTGTTGATTTTTTTTTATTAATTTATTCTTGTTACATCTCAATGTTTATCCCATCCCTTGTATCCTCCCATTCCTCCCCCCGCCCCATTTTCCCATTATTCCCCTCCCCTATGACTGTTCCTGAGGGGGATTACCTCCCCCTATATATTCTCATAGGGTATCAAGTCTCTTCTTGGCTACCTGCTGTCCTTCCTCTGAGTGCCACCAGGTCTCCCCCTCCAGGGGACATGGTCAAATATGAGGCACCATAGTACGTGAGAAAGTCATATCACACTCTCCACTCAACTGTGGAGAATATTCTGACCATTGGCTAGATCTGGGAAGGGGTTTAAAGTTTACCTCCTGTATTGTCCTTGGCTGGTGCCTTAGTTTGAGCGGGACCCCTGGGCCCAAATCTGCCTATCATATTGTTCTACTTGTAGATTTCTAGAACCCTCTGTATCCTTTTATTTTGCTATTCTCCCATGCGTCTCTCATTTAGAGTCCCAATAGGATGCCTTCCCCTCTGTCCCAGTTTCCTGGTAAGTGAAGGCTTTCGTGGGACATGCCCCTTGGGCTAGTATGCAGATATAAGTGAGTATATACCATTTGATTCTTTCTGCTTCTGGGTTACTCACTCATTATGATCATTTCTAGCTCAATCCATTTATCCACAAATTTCGGAAATTCCTTGTTTTTAATAGCTGAGTAGTATTCCATAGTGTATATATACCACAGTTTCTTTATCCACTCTTCTACTGAGGGACACTTAGGCTGTTTCCATGTTCTGGCTATTATGAATAAGGCTACTATGAACATGGTTGAGCAAAGTTTCTTGTTGTGTGCTGGAGCATCTTCTGGGTATATTCCAAGGAGTGGAATACCTGGGTCTTGAGGAAGCCCTATTTCCATTTTTCTGAGATAGCACCAGATAGATTTCCAAAGTGGCTGTACTAGTTTGCATTCCCACCAGCAATGAAGGAGTGTTCCTCTCTCCCCACATCCTCGCCAGCATGTGGTGTCGCTTGAGTTTTTGATCTTAGCCATTCTGATGGTGTAAGATGGAATCTCAGAGTTGTTTTGATTTGCATTTCCCTGATGACTAAGGAGGTTGAGCATTTCTTTAAGTGTTTCTCAGCCATTTGATACTCCTCTGTTGAGAATTCTCTGTTTAGTTCCAAGCCCCATTTCTCAATTGGGTTATTCGGTTTGGTGGTGTTTAATTTCTTGAGTTCTTTATATATTTTGGATATTAGACCTTTGTCAGATGTAGGGGTGGTGAAGATTTTTTTCCCAGTCTGTAGGCTGTCGCTTTGTTCTCTTGACAGTGTCTCCTGCCTTACAGAAGCTTCTCAGCCTCATGAGGTCCCATTTATTAATGGTTGACATTAAGGCCTGGGCCGTTGGTGTTCTGTTCAGGAAGTTGTCTCCTGTGCCAATATGTTCCAGGCTCTTTCCCACTTTTTCCTCTAAGTGGCTTAGTGTCTCTGGTTTTATGTTGAGGTCTTTAATCCACTTGGATTTGAGTTTTGTGCAAGGTGACAATATGGGTCCAGTTTCATTTTTTTACACATAGACCTCCAGTTAGACCAGCACCATTTGTTGAAGATGCTATCCTTTTTCCATTGAATGGATTTGGCTTCTTTGTCAAAAATCAAGTGACCATATGTGTGTGGATTCATATCTGGGTCTTCGATTCGATTCCACTGATCAACCAGCCTGTTGCTGTGCCAGTACCATGCTGTTTTAATTACTATTGCTTTATAGTACAGTTTGAAATCAGGTATGGAGATTCCTCCGGAGCACCTTTTATTGTACAAGATTGTTTTAGCTATTCTGGGTTTTTTGTTTTTCCATACGAAGTTCAGAATTGAACTTTCAATGTCTTTAAAAAATTGTGTAGGTATTTTGATAGGGATTGCATTGAATCTGTAGATTGCTTTTGGTAGGATGGCCATTTTTTACTATGTTAATTCTCCCGATCCATGAGCAAGGAAGATCACGCCATCTTCTCAGGTCATCTTCAATCTCTTTCTTCAGAGTTTTGAAATTTTTTTCATACAAGTCCTTCACTTGCTTAGTTAGGGTAACTCCTAGATATTTATATTGCTTGTGGCTAATGTGAAGGGTGTGGTTTTCCTAATTTCTTCCTCTGCAAGCTTGTCATTTGTGTATAGGAAGGCTACAGACTTTTTTGAGTTAATTTTGTATCCAGCCAGTTTGCTGAAGGTGTTTATCAGCTTTAGGAGTTCTCTGGTGGAATTTTGAGGGTCACTTACGTACACTATCATATCATCTGCAAATAGGGATAATTTGACTTCCTCCTTTCCCATTTGGATACCCTTGATCTCCTTTTGTTGTCTTATTGCTCTGGCTAGAACTTCGAGTACTATATTGAAGAGATATGGAGAGAGTGGCAGCCTTGCCTTGTTCCCGATTTTAGAGGAATTTCCTTGAGTATCTCACCATTTACTTTGATTTTGGCTATTGGTTTGCTGTATATAGCCTTTATTATGTTGAGGAAAGTGCCTTGTATCCCCGATCTCTCTAAAACTTTAAACATGAATGGGTGTTGAATTTTATCAAATGCTTTCTCTGCATCCAAGGAGATGATCATGTGGTTTTTTATTTTCAGTTTGTTTATATGGTGGATTACATTGATGGATTTCCATATATTAAACCATCCCTGCATGCCTGGAATGAAGCCTACTTGGTCATGATAAATGATATCTTTGATGTGTTCCTGTATTCGTTTTGCAAGTATTTTATTTAGTATTTTTGCATCTATGTTCATAAGAGAAATTGGTCTGAAATTCTCTTTCTTTGTTGAATCTTTGTGAGGTTTAGGTATCAATGAGACTATGGCCTCATAGAATGAATTTGGTAATTTTCCATCCATTTCTATCTTTTGGAGTAGCTTGAAGAGTATCGGTATTAGCTCGCCCTTGAAGGTCTGGTAGAATTCTGCACTGAAACCATCTGGCCCTGGGCTTTTTTTGGTTGGGAGACCATCGATGATTGCTTCTATTTCTGTAGGGGAAATGGGACTATTTAGCTTGTTTATCTGTTCTTCATTCAACTTTGGCAAGTGAAATTGATCAAGAAAATCGTCCATTTCCCTTAGATTTTAAATTTTGTGGCATATATGCCTTCAAAGTAGGATCTTATGATTCTTTGAATTTCTTCAGTGTCTGTTGTTATGTCTCCCTTTTCATTTCGGATTTTGTTGATTTCAATACTGTCTCTCTGCCTTTTATTTAGTTTGGCTAACGGTCTGTCTATCTTGTTGATTTTCTCAAAGAACCAGCTTCTGGTTTTGTTGATTCTTTGGACTGTTTTCTTAGTTTCTAATTTGTTAATTTTAGCCCTGAGTTTGATTATTTCCAGGCGTCTACTCCTCTTGGGTGTTTTCTGCTTCTTTTTTTTCTAGGGCTTCCAGTTGTGTTGTAAGATGCTTATGTGCGATGTTTCCAATTTCTTTTTAAAGGCACTTAGTGCTATGAATTTCCTCTTAGCACTGCTTTCAATGTATCCCACAAATTTGGGTATGTTGTTTCTTCATTTTCATTGAATTTCAGAAACTCCTTGATTTCTTTCTTTATTTCTTCCCTGACCCAGGTGTCATTTAGCAGAGAGTTGTTTAGTTTCCACGTACGTGTAGGCTTTTTGTTATTTCTGTTGTTGTTGAATTGCAGCCTAAGAGCATGGTGATCTGATAGGATACAAGGTATTATTTCAATCCTCTTGTATCTATTGAGGCTTGCTTTGTGACCTATGATGTGATCAATTTTGGAGAAGGTTCCATGGGGTGCAGAGAAGAAGGTGTATTCTTTCTTGTTTGGGTGAAAGGTTCTATAGATATCTGTTAGATCCATTTGACCCAGGGCATTGGTTAATAATGTTATTTCTCGGCTTAGTTTCTGTTTCAATGACTTATCCTTCAGTGAGAGTGGGGTGTTGAAGTCTCCCACTATTATTGTGTGGGGCTCGATGTGTGGTTTAAGCTTTTTTAGGAGATCTTTTACAAATGTGGGTGCCCTTGTATTGGGAGCATAGATGTTCAGAATTGTGATGTCATCTTGGTTGACTTTACCTTTGATGAGTATGAAGTGTCCTTCCTCATCCCTTTTGATTAATTTTGGTTGAAAGTCTATTTTGTTCGATACTAAAATGGCTACGCCTGCTTGCTTCTTGTGACCATTTGCTTGGAATATTTATTTCCAACCTCTTACCCTGAGGTAATGCCTTTCATTATGGGTGAGATGTGTTTCTTGGATGCAGAAGAATGTTGGATCTTGTTTATGTACCCATTCAGTTAGTCTGTGTCTTTTTATTGGAGAATTGAGGCCATTGATGTTGAGAGATATTAATGACCAGTGACTGCTAAGAGTCTTAATTTTGATGTTGTTTTCAGTCGAGCGTTTGTGTAGTTGTGTTTTTGCCATGGGATAGTTATCTATTTCCTGGGTAGTCTTGGTTGTAGCTTGACCCTTTGGGATGGAGTTTTCCTTCTAGTACCTTCTGTAAAGCTGGATTTGTGGATAGGTACTGTTTGAATTTGTTTTTGTCCTGGAATATTTTGTTTTCTCCATCAGTGGTTATTGATAATTTTGCTGGGTAAAGTAGTCTGGCCTGGCATCTGTGGTCTCTTAGGGTTTGCAGGATCTCTGTCCAGGCCCTTCTGGCTTTTATGGTCTCTGCTGAGAAGTTGGGTGTAATTCTGATAGGTTTACCATTAAATGTTATTTGGCCCTTTTCCCTTGCAGCTTTTAATATTTTTTCTTTGTTCTGCATGTTTTGTGTTTTGATTATTATGTGGTGGGCAGTTTTTCTTTTCTGGTCAATTCTATTTGGTGTTCTGTAGGCCTCTTGTATGTTTATAGGCATCTCTTTCTTTAGATTGGGGAAATTTTCTTTTATGATTTTGTTGAGAATAGTTTCTGGGCCCTGGAGTCTGATGTCTTCTCTTTCTTCAATGCCTATTATCCTCAGATTTCTTCTTTTCATGGTGTCCTTAATTTCTTGGATGTTTTGTGTCAGGAGTTTTCCAGATTTGGCATTTTCTTTAATGGTTGATTCAATATCTGCGATTGTATTTTCTAGACCTGAGATTCGTTCTTCCATCTCTTGGATTCTGTTAGAAAAGCTCACCTCTGTGTTGCTCGCCTTCTTCTCTGAGGTCTCACGTTCTTGTTTTTCTTCTGTCTGTGTGTTTATCATTGAATCCATTTTCATTTTCAGATCTTGAATTGATTTTTTGATTTCTTTCACCTGATTTTTTTGTATATTCCTGAGTTTCTTCCATTGCCTCTTTATAGGGCTTCAGAGCTTGAACCGTTTTATTTATTTCTTTCATCTGGTTGTTTGCATTTTCCTGCAATTTTTCCAGTTCCACTCTATGTGCTTCTTTTATGTCTCTCACCTGTTTGTCTGCGTCTTCCTGCATTTGATTACGAATTTTATTTGTTTCCTCCATTATCATCCTCATTACTAAGAATTTGAGGTCATTTTCTTGTATTTCCATTGTATTTGAGTTCTCTGGGTTGTTTTCTTTGGGATAGCTGGAAACTGGAGACGCCATGTTGTTTTGGGGTTTTGTGCATATGCTTTTTCATTGTCCTTTAGACATCTTGCCGTCTTTGTTTTTATTGGGTAGCTTCCAGAGTTGGATGGAGGGTGTCTGACGATAGATTCACTTGTTTTCTCACGATTTCCCTAGGCTGCGAGCTCAAAGCTTCACTGGTATGGATGTTAGGAGGTTAGCCCTGTTGTTCTGGTCTCTCACAGCCAGTGATCTTCAGCTCCCCTGTGCTGTGGATCCTGCAATTGTTCTGGGTCTCTGAATGAGCGCTGGGTCAGGCCAAGGTATCCACAGCCTTCTGTGTTCCCTGCCAAGTCCAGCCAGGAACACTGGGCCCGAACCACGGGCTGAACTCAGCTAGATTCTCAGGGCCTGTACCGTCTGCCAAGCTCAGCTAGGGATTCTGGGCCCAAAATGCACACAGGGTCCAGCCAGAATTTTTGGGCTGGGACTACGTACCAAGCTCCACTAGGGCCTTTTGGCCCAAAGTGCGTGCTGTGGTCAGTTATTGACTCAGGGCCCGAACTGACCACCAATCTCAGCCAGGAATTCTGGATTCAAACTGCACACTGTGTCCAACCAGAGTCTTAGAGCTGGTGGAACCGAGCGCTCTGTCCAGCCTGCGCCACAGCAGGAGAGCTGCGGCTGCTCTGAGTTAGCGCCAATGGTGGAACCAAGTGCTCCACCCAGACTGTGTCACTGCAGGGGAGCTGCCGCTGAGCTGAGGTGGCGCCTAGGGTGTAACTGAGTGCTCAGCCAAGCCTGCGCCACAGCAGGAGAACTGCGGCTGCTCTGAGTTAGCGCCTGTGTTGGAACCAAGTGCTCTGCCCAGACTGTGTCACCGCAGGGGAGCTGCCGCTGAGCTGAGGTGCTGCCAAGTGTGGCACTGCGGGCTCCACTAAGCCTGTGCCACAGCAGGGGAGCTGTGGCCGAAGCTGAGTTAGTGCCTCGGGCAGAATTGCTTGCTGGGCTGGGCCAGTACCTGGGACTCTGGGGCCGAACTGTCCACCGAGTCTAGTCTGGGTCCGAAGGCTCCACGCGACCCAAATCCTGCCCCGAGTCCCCTCTCCCACAGCAACTCCCACCAGCCACCACACCAATCGCCTCCACCGGAAGGCTATGAACTGCAAACCTCAGCCACCACTGCTGGTGCCGCTGGTGCTGCTGCCTCTGCCGCTGCCACTCCGATCAGAGAAAATCCATGCTCCTCCCGTGTGCAGGGGCACGCAGGTCTTCCGCACCCTAGTCCCTCCGAACCGTGGAGCACTCCCACTGCCGTGATGTTCGGCCCTCGGTGTTCCTGGCTCAGAAATCTGTGCAAATCCCTGAATTGTTCACTGGAGCCTCCAAACATGGTCCACACTGCTCGCCGCCATCTTGGATCCTCTTAAACACCAATTTTTATCTAATGCCATTTAAAAGAATGGCATGATAAGTCCTGAGGGTTTTTAGCCATCAAGAGCTATGGGCTATGCATAGACATTTATGTCTCATCCAGTTTTAGAGTTGATCCCATAGAGGGACCAGCATATACATGATCTGCTTTGGTCTTGATTTGTTATTTCTTGGGTGTAGCCAAGATCTTCAGGGCAGAGGAGGCTGCCTCTGTCATAGCTGATTTTTATCAATTGTATGGTATCCATAGTTTTCAAAATGTAAGATACTAATTAATGAAGTAACAATTTTCTTTAACGCTGCTAACTTTCAAAATAATTGACACGGAGAGACTATGATTTATTTTTAGAAGCCTAAAGCTGAGCAGATATCAACCCTCTAGGATATTTAGCTATTTCTCAGCCACATAACCCAAGTTACTTGCCATCGAGTCATCCTTTCTGGACTGGGTTTATTCCATCAAGCCACATCTTCTTTCTCCATCTTCGGCTCCTTCTCTGGCTTCATGGTCCTCTCTTCCAAGCTGAGGAGCCTCAGCTCCACCCACCTCTCTTTCTGCCAAGTCTCAGGCTTCAGCCTTTTTATTAGCCAATCAACTTTAAGTTAGGTAGAGCAAGGTGTACACTACAAAGACAGGTATATGTGAGAATGTTCTCATCTGGACAGCAACCAGATCTCGGGGGCCAATAATTAGCATTAGAATACACAGCACCAGACCATTTTATTTTACCAATAAAGACGAAGGAGCCAGATGCTGGGGTGAAAGCCTACTAGCTCAGAGAGGCAGAGAAAACCCCAGCTGATCGTCCTACTCAGCTCATGTCTCAGATAGAAAAAGCCAAAACCTCTTCTTCGCCACACTGTCTTAAATACCTTTCTCTCAATGTCCCTCCTTCCTGTTTAATCTCTGTCAGCTGGTTACTTTTCTGCCTCTTGACCTAGAGTTAATTTTATTTAATCCTGTTTACAGAAAGCTTTTGGATTAAAGGTGTGTGTTAGGGCTTGCTGAACCACACCATAATCATTTGTTTACAATGAAGGAAGTTCTTGGATTAAAGGTGTGTGCTAGGGCTGTGCCACTCCACAACTAGAAATAAGTTTTTACAGTTCACTACCTCAGGGTTCACAATGGGATCAGATATCCTGCAACAGAAAGGATTTTTATTCACTTACTTATTTACTCATCCACCTATTCAATGCAAGCTCCATCAGCTCCAACTCTGTGCTTATCCCTGCGGAAGGACCTAGGATACAAAGAAGAGAAAGACATGGCCTCACCCCAGAGACTCTTAGTTTGATTAGGATGCAGAAGAGTGGGCAACTCACCAGTGAATCCCGTGCATGGTGAGGCAAGCTATACAGGGCACGGCGCAGAAGGGAGAACCTTCTGATGGGCAAGGTGCCGGTGTGTGTGTACGTATGTGTGTGCGTGTGTGTGTGTGTGTGTGTGTGTGTGTGTGTGTGTCACGCTTAGTATGTGCTCCCTGGAACTTTGGAGGGATCCCTCTGCATATGCCAGGGCAGAGAAGGGTGGTGGAAAACGGATGTGAGGGTGAAGCAGTCGATGCAGGGGAGCCCCCCAGGGAGGGAAGGTTCTGGAGCTGGCTTCAGGTGTGTCTCACCTGGCTCCTCTTCTATAAACAAAATTCTTCTCTACCAAAGGGGAGACGGATTCTCTGTAAATCCAGGATACAGAGGTAGGCCAGGGGAGAAGAGTTTCTGGGGAGCAAAGGCCAGTAGAGGAGCTGGAGGATCAGTCAGTTGTGCCCAGCAATGGAGAGGCGAGCTAGAGGGTGGAGGGTCCTACACCAGTCCAGAAGTAAACCAGAAAGGAGAGGAGAAGGCAAGATGAGTGCAACTCCCAGGGCTCTTGCCACCCCACGCCCTACCCCCACACGCAGCTTGCCCCACTGGGTCCTCTCACCCAGCTCTATCTCACACTAGAGAGGCACAGGCCTTCAACCCAGACAGGGACTATATTCTGCTTGGCTCTAATCTGTCTAGGGAGATTCAAAGAAGAGATAGCCAGGTAATGTCTTTTTCTAAAAGAAATTGCAAGAGGTAAATCAATTTAGGAGTTTAATAGAGGTGTGTGTGTGCACTCATATATGCATAGAAGTTCAGACAACTTGGAATAAACAAATGGCATACTGCGATTTTTTGTATTCTATGGTTTTTATCTGGCACTTTCTCTCTATACTCCCCTTTTGACACTGCACTGAACAGACCAGAATTCAAACTCCAAAACAGAGTTCTGGAGACTTTTTGCCCTGGAGTCTAATCTCAGACAACTGTGCCCATCCTGCCTCCACTTAACTCCAGAGTTATGCTATCATGCCCCCTTCGTATTGGCTCTCATTGTATTTCTTGGTTATTCAAGCTGAACACCATAGCTATGTTCATCTTTAAGTGAAAATTAGTGAATCAGTACATGTTATTGCTAATACCAAAGATGGGAGGAGAAAGACCGTAGACCCAAGTCATCATGGACAAGTTAATTAGACAAAGCAAGCTCTTTGATTCCTGTACACTTATATAGGAAACTGCCTCCCCCTAAGATGAGGTTCAAGAGATCAGAATTAGATGTGAGGAAGAAAAGGTTTTTATAGCTTAGGGGTAGGGGGATTCCAAATGGGAGGAATATGCAGGGCTATAGGAGCAGAACATAAGCACAGCAAGTTAGTCATAAGGGCATCCTGAAACAGACATGGCTGCAAAGTGGGCATAAGAAGGCAGTCATAAGAACAGGCAGTCATAAGAACAGGCAGTCGTAACAACATTTTGACACAAAGGTAGAGATGTAAGGTGATTATAAACAATTTAAAAAAAAACAGGACATGGTTGCTGTTTTCTGTGACAGGCAGTACAGAACCACTTGTAGTTAGTGTTACATATGGGGCACAGCCCCATCCTTGGGAAGCAGAGGTTTAATCATGAACGGGAATGAAGCCAGTTTGTCTTTACTAAAAGATGGTTTTTAAGCCTAAGGTTAAGCAGGCTGGTTCTTCACTATGTAGCTGTACAGCCAGAGTGTAATTTTAAAAATATGATAAGGGCTGTAGTGTGGGTGAGTGTTAGAGCACTTAGAGCACACACACACACATACACACACTCGCAAGCACATGCATGTACACACAGACACACAGCATTTGCATACACATACACACACCACACAAGCACACACATTCACACACACATTCACACATACAAGTACACACACATGTGCATATACACATGCATGCTTGTGCACGCACACATGCACACGTGCACGCACGTGCACACACACACACAAACTTTAGTTGTGTCTCTGCTCTGCTCAGAAGTGCCCAGTGGTTCCACCTCAAGCTAAAAAAAAAAAAAAAAAAAAAAAAAAAAAAAAAAAAGGCGTTTTCAGTGACCCAAAAAGAGCAACATTAAGGCCCTCATTGTCTGTCTCCTTCATCTCATCTCCCATCTCATTTTTGTACCTCTGTTGGCTTACTAGTTTTGACATACAAAGTTTACACCTGCCCCAGAGATTTTCTACTTATTGTCTTGTTCATCTAAAATGTTCTTCACTCACATAACCTTAGGACATTAAGTTTCTTAGCGTCTGTTTAAATGGCCTTTAATTAGAGAAAGCCTCCGAGCCCTCACTGCATCAGGTTTTATTGACACTTCTAGTTTCCTTTTGTGCTATTTCTCAGCATGCCTGGTCCCGTGTCTGTTTTTAATGGTTTGCTTCAGCCCACTAAAAGATAAGTTCTTTGGGACCAGAATAGATGTTTGTCATTCATACTATTTCCTTGGTACCCAAAATACTGCCAGAGAGTGAGCAGTAGGCAAACATTTGCTGAAGGAACGGGTGAAGGGATGAGTGAACGAATTCAGTAGAAAAAAGTCTCTCGCTCCGCACACCTGTGTGCTAATCCCCACCCATCCCAGTTTCACTCACAGCTCCATAGACAGTTCCCTCTTTCAGGAATGTCCTCTTGTGTGCAAGCATACCAACAGGCTTCTTCCTCCAGGTGGATATGTGGAAGTGCAGGAAGCATCTAGAAATTTGAACATTCGTCAATGAGACTAGTGAAAAGTGATGGCAACCTTAGCAGACTGTATCCCAGAGGAAACGCAGTGCTTCTCGGGTCTAACAGAGAGCCACAGTTTTCACCTGGGACTCAGATAAGTATGGAGCCGGGGCAGGGAGAGGAGGGCTCATCTGGTTAGAGATGCCTGCTGAGCTCTCTGCGAGGATAGCTTGGGTGTGCTCAGCCATTTAAGAAGCCGGGGAAGGGACCACGGGAGCAGGCACTAGTGTGTCAGAGAGTGTGTCTGGAGACCAGGCAAGGAGTGAGCTGGGTGTAGAATGAGAGATTGGCCTTCTCTAGGCAGAAGTCTTGAGAAAGGGAGTGGTGTGCATTTTCAGAAAAGTTTGGAGGGAGAGACTGAAGTCTGGAAGACCCTGGGGTGCCACCAGGAGACAAACCTTAGTAGCAATTTGAGTAAGGAAAGTTTAATGGAAAGCACTCTGAGGTATCAACTGCAGAGCACGGTGGTTTTCCTGAGAACCAAAAGTAAACAGCGATGGAACTCAGAAACTCAGCCAAGGGGGCCCCTGCAAAACAGAAATGGAGACCCCTTTGTCTGGTGAGAGCACTGCAGCCGGTTACTTGAGAGAGCTGATTGTGACCCACTTGCCACTCTGTAGGAAATGCAGTCCAGTGAAGAAGGTTCCCCGACTCCTCTCTCCCTGGAGAGAGCCTGCAGCTCTCTCCAAGGCCCTCAGTCACAGGACCGACATTAAAAAAAGAAAAGAAAAGAAAAGAAAAAAGCAAAAGGGCTGGCTGGCGTGTGGTGGCAGATACTTGTAATTACAGAACTCAGGAGAGTATGGCAGGAGGATCACAAACCCAAGGCCAGTCTGAGCTGCAAAGCGATACTACATAAATTCATAAAAATTAAAAAGGGCTGCCAGAGAGACATCTTAGTCAGGCATTTTCGTCACAAGCATGAGGACTCAAGTTCAGACCCTGCTTCAAAAGCTGGGTGTGCTCACATTCCTGTGATCTCGCTGATGCACATTAGAGGCAGAGACAAGCAATGACACCACTGGTCGACTACCCTAACTTACTTGGTGAGGTGACAGACCAATGAGAGACCCTGGCTCAAACAAACGATGGCGCCTGTGGGACCGTACCCTGGGGTTGTCCTCTGACCTTTACACGCATGTACGCAAATGTACATATGTACTGTCTCATCACGCAAGCCGTACATACACACAGGCATACATAAGAGTAAAACAATAAATAAAATTGATTATAAAGGAACATGTTTTTCTCCTCTGAGAAGCAATGACTTTTTAAATATTACTGGACTACATAGCAAGACCCTGTCTAAAAAAAAAACAAAACCTGAAAGAAAGGCGGGGGGGGGCGGGGGGAGACCTAAGACAGCTATTTAGGTTTTCACTGTACAAAACTAGAAAAACAACATCTGGTGAAATTCATACTAGTTGGAAGAGCAGGTTAAGAGCAATAATCTATGGGGTAAGATCCCAGCAACAGAGACATAGCAATAAAGCCAATGTTGTTTGAAAAGATAAATACAATTTTGCTCTCAGAATTGATCAAACAAGACAATGAAAAGCATCAATCAAGCAATGGAGGAGGGATGTCTCCAGTATGACTTTAAAAAGATTACAAGGAACTCTATGGACCAGAGTGGAGGAGTGCTGAGGGGAGTCCGACAGAGGACGCACAGACAAAAAGGACGTGTTTGTCGCTGGCTGGAGGCTGCACAGGAAACTCGCCCAAATCTTTCAGCCCTAGTCCTCACAGTTCTTTCTTTTTTGTGCACAAAAGCCAGGTTCTGTGTTGGCACACTTCAGTTAGCCGAAAGAGTTAGCAAGAAGTAGAAGGCAAAAAAGCAAGGTTGGTATCGTTATGGATTAACCTGAATCCTGCAACTATGAACCAAGGTTGTTGTTAGGTTTTTTTTTTTTTTTTTTTTTTTCTTGTTTGATGGTTTTGTTTTTTACTTTTTATTGTTTCTGAGTTTTACATCATGCATCCCAATCCCACTCATGGCCCTATCCCTTCGTGTCTACCCTTGCAACCTTCCCCCAAAAGGAAACAACAACAACAACAACAACAAAACCCAAAACAAACAAACAAAAAAAAGCAAAGCATAGAAACATCTTGTGGAAGCTGCAGCTTTGGGTCTGCAGGACTGGCTCTTTCACATACCCCAGTAGTTCATAGATGAGGTCTCTGAGTTGGTGGGTCTGGGAGGTCTCTGAGTTGGTGGGTCTGGGAGGTCTCTGAGTTGGTAGGTCTGGGAGGTCTCTGAGTTGGTACACTGACCAACTCTCCCACACCTGCACCACCAGGATAAACTCTCCAGCACTGCTCCTGGCTAGCTCACCCAATGCGGCAGCCATTAAGGGGCAGAGCTGCCTCTGGGTTCTCACTCCAGCTGGGGGCAAGCTTACCAGAGCCCCTAGTGAGAGTGGGGCCAGCTCTCCACAGTGCCGCAGTCAGCTATGCAGCCATTGGACATCAATGAGGTCTCAGGCAGCAGTTCAGACCAGGGATATCTGCTAGGTCTTTAGTGACAATATGAGCCATGGCCATTGGCACAGACCCCTGTTGCTTTATGGTCACCCAGACCAGACCCAGACCTAGAACCCAGACCCCCAAACCCAGACCCAGACCCAGACCTAGAACCCAGACCCCCAAACCCAGACCCTCAGACCCAGACCCAGACCCAGAACCCAGATCCCCAAATCCAGACCCAGAACCCAGAACCCAAACCCAGACCCTCAGACCCAGACCCAGAACCCAGACCCCCAACCCAGACCCCCAGACCCAGACCCAGAACCCATACCCCCAGACCCAGACTGAGACCCAGACCCAGACCCAGACCGAGACATGGGCCTCTCCAGCAGCATGGGCTGGAATTTCACCATGGCCACACAGGACAGGCCACTCACAACAGGCTATTCCTCTCCACCCTTGAATCTTTCAGTCCCACCTCTCTTCATAATGGTCAAACTGTTCTGCTTTCTCTGCCTACCACATATTTTCACATTTCAGTGGCTCCTGGTGCATGTGGGTCACATGGCTGGCAGGCCTCTGGGTGTCTTCCCACAGCCCATGAAGTGTGGTGTAGCCGTGGGTGAGGCACCAAAGTTTCCATGGATTGGCTTTTGTTCCTGTATTGGCAGGTGTTGGGGTCTCTGTGCTGGGTTTTAAGGTCAGAATGGTACCTCTAATGTGGTGTCAGTTGTACCAAGGTCTGGGGTCCTATCCCAGGCAAAGACTGGCAAGTTCAAGGACAACCTGAGTCACATAGTGAAGCTGTTTCAGGCAGCCAAGGACTGGGAACACAGCTCAGTGGTAAAGCATTTGCCTGGCACACACAAGACTTGGGTTCCATCCTAGCGCAGAACAGAAGACACTTTTATTATTCTGATAAAAGACATGCATCCATCCCCAAATATAGCAGCTTACTTAGAGATAAAATACTGAAAAGTTTCCTCCTAGGAGCAGGAACAAACAAAGATGTTCTCTCTCACCTGCGTCAGCGTTGTCCTGGAGTTCTCAATCACTCTCTCAAGAGAGAAAGGCGTGGGGGGCGGGAAGAAAAGTAAACTTTTTAAAAGGCGAAAGATTGGAAAGAAATGTGATTTTGTTGTGTATGTGTGTGTTGTATGTGTGTATATGTCTCTAGGTATGTTGGGGGTGCATGCGTGTGTGCTTGCATGGGTGCGTGTGTGCATGCACATGCATGTGTGCCCAGAGGTTGTAACAGGCATCATCTTCTATTACTGTCCACATTAATTTTTGAAACGGAGCCTCTCTCTGACCTTAGAACTCAGTGACCATCGGGATTAGCTGGACAACAGGCCCTAGAGATTCTCCTGCCTCTGGTTTCCCAAAGCTGGGATTCAGCTATGCTTTGCTCTACCCCGCTTTTTCTTTAAGGTTTATTCATTTTATTTTATATGTATGAGAGTTTTTCCCTGCATCTGTGTATGTGTGCTACATTCATGCCTGATATCCCCCAGAAGTCAAAAGAGGGTCTCAAGTCTCTAGTAACGGGAGGTAGGCACAGGTGTGAGCCACCAGGTGGATGCTGGGGAAATGAAGCCAGGTCCCATGCGAAAGCAAAATGTCTGAGCTATCTTTCTATCCACTGCATTTAGGTTTTTAAAATACGGGCAGTGGGCCTCACCTTGGTACCACAGTAGAGGTGGCCCTGGCTGCGGGGTGGTGGTGGTTTACGGATGAGCTGGCCCTGCCATTTGTCTGCTGTGCATGAACTTGGCTGTAAGAAAATTGTACCTCAATCATTCAAATGTCTACATTTTGAAAAAACACTTTAAAAAAGGAGACAGCTAGTTTCTTAAGCTAGTCAGAAGTTAGGAGACATTACATGATAGCAACAATCTACAGATCTTTGCGTTGAATTAACACCCCGTGTAGTGGTCATACCTTTGTAATCCAAGTGCTGGGGAGAAGAAGCTGGAAGGATCAGGAGTTCAAGGCCAGCCTTGGCTACATGAGACATGTCTGGGGCAGGGAGATAAAAGTAAGAAAAGGAACTGCACATTGAGTAAATTAGGGGAAACCACACCTGCTAAATTGTAGGTAGTAGACCTAAACGGGATGGTTGATGGAAAGGTTGTGGAAGGCTGAGCAGTGACCTGCCCCCCTCAAAATTCATATCCGCACAGACCCTCAGACTTGGAACCTATTGGAAAATACAGTTTTTGCAAATGTAATTAGCTAGCTACGATGAGATGACACTGGAGTTGGTGGTCATAAATACAATGGCTAGTGTCCTACGAAGGCCCTGTGGGGACAACAGGGACAGGAGCCTTGGGCCAAGTGGAGGAAGAAACTGGACTGATGTGGCTACAGGCGAAATAACGCCAAGGATTTCTGGCAACCACGAGAGGCCAGGAAAGGGACAGAGAATGGATTTCAGACCCTTCTGCCAGGTTCCAAGGCTCAATCAGCACAGCTGCCCCCTTGACCTCAGACTTTGGCCTCTGGTGTGGGAACACGTTTCGGCCATTGCAAGCATTTTAAATGCAAGGGCAATTAACTAGGGCTGTGTTAGGAAACTAGTACAGTAATCTATCAGGCTATCCAAGCACCCTTAAGGATTCAAGCGTCTGCCTGATACACACAGCTAGATTTGAATCAATGCATTAATAAGCTGCTCTAAAATTAGATGCTATTTTTAGGTACCACATACATCTCTGCATATATATATCCTTCTTTGATGCAGTTTGAATACCGTGCAAATGAGATAATGGCACACAGCCATTGGCTACTTTTATTGTCATTTTCTAATGGATTTATAAATCCTAGAGACACTGCCCTGTCAGCAACTGGGGAGGCCTGAATGGGTCCCTCTGGGCTGCTTTGGGTCAGAGAGGTGACTGTCTCAGGAAGTCCCTGTGCTCCGGGATATGGATTTGTGGTGGTTTGTTTTGCCAGTCTGGCTCAATTAGACTAAGGTTTATTAAATGCCTCATAAGGAGCATTCCCCATTTCAATCCATTCAGTTCACCCAATCAAACGAATGCAGTCAGCGTCTGTCGGGGCCTTTCTTTGAAAGTCACTCTGCTATGAGCCCCATTCTTAGCTCCAGCCTTCACACGTTGCCGCTGCCCCTTGGGCCTCACGACAAAGGTACCTTTTGAAAATCTATTATGAAATGTAACAAGAGACCGATAACCATGACCTCAGTGAAAGGGGCTGATGACTGGGATGGGGCAATAGTTTTCTTATTCTACACTGCCCTTCTTATCTTAATAGCCTTTCATGTCCTTACCACATTGGGCTCCTTGGATTTAGGGATTTGCCCCCAGGTGTCATCAATCTTCTACCAAGAAGTGACAGAGTGGGTGAAAGTGTGTCGAGAAACACACCCTTCTAACAGTGATGGGGAGCCACGGGTGCTGTACCAGCTTCTCAGGACCATAGCTTTTCTTTTCTTCCTTCTCTTTTCTTCTTCTTCTTCTTCTTCTTCTTCTTCTTCTTCTTCTTCTTCTTCTTCTTCTTCTTCTTCCTCTTCTTCTTCTTCTCCTCCTCCTTCTTCCTCCTCCTCCTTCTTCTTCCTCTCTCTCTCTCTCTCTCTCTCTCTCTCTCTCTCTCTCTCTCTCTTTCTCTCTCCTGTACAGTCCCAGCATTCCCTTCATACAGACAAAGGAACTTTCTCGTAGGCTGTGTCCCACCAGCGGCAATACCTATTTAAATGAGCGGTAATAGCTTATTTCCTTCTAGTTGCTGTTGAAAGATGGATGTGAAGATGCATGTGTTGATTCCTACTTACCCATGTTTGAGTTAGACTGGGCCATAGATAATGATAGATAATGAGAATTCAGAGTTATTGCCCTTTTAATGAATACTTTTACTATAAATGTGTTTTGAGGGAACGTCACTGTGTAGCTCAGGCTAACCTTGATCATCCTGCCACAGCCTTTGGAGTGTTGGGATTATAAATAGGTGCAACTTTGCCCAACTTTAATTTAAAGTGTGTGTGTGTGTTTATGTGGATTAAAATGTCTTTATATTTGTCAGGCCAGAGATGTATCTCGGTTGGTAAAGGGCTTGCCTCACATGCCTGAAGTTCTGGGTTCCATTCCCAGCACCACATAAACCAAGAATGGTGGTGCCTGCTATATAATCCAGCACTTAGGCTGTGGAGGCAGGAGGATCAGAAGTTAAAGGTCATCCCTTTGCTATATAGCAAGTGTGAGGCCAGTGGGTTACACTAGCCCTGTCTCAAATAGTTTTTGTTGTTGTTGTTGTTTTGATCCAAGAGTGAAATATATTTGTGCAAAGAAATACCTTGTTTTTGCACTGCATTCTTCAGTAATTTTTTAAAGAAAACTCATCAAAACCAGTATTCTCTTTCTTTTGCTTGCTCACTCTCTCTG
>NC_067157.1:8172568-8203783 GCF_903995435.1 Acomys russatus | reverse complement strand
CCTCCAACCCCTAAGGATCAGATCCCTCTTCCGGCCTCCAAGTGTGCCAGATACATATGTGGCAATACAGACATACATGGATGCAAAACACCCACACACGTAAACTAAAATGCCTTTTAAAACTTTCTCTTAGCTTCACAATTATATAAAATAAAGGAACTTCTACTTATATGAAAAAAACAAAACAGCTTTTGCAAATAACTCTCAAAATGATGGCGATCACACAACATAACTTTTACCAAGCAGTCGTTATTTCAAATACTTTATAATCGCTCTCACAAACCACCCGAACGTGCCAAAAATTGCAATATTTTGGCATCTGAATTACGTTCTGCAGACGGCATCTTGCCTTTGGAAGTGACACAAAAATCCTCTCTCGTACCGTGGGGTCCAGTTTGGGTTTGGAAAATAGGCCACTAAAATTACAACGATAATTCTAAGTCTTATGGCACCTTGCAGTAGTTCTGCATCCTTCACATCTCATGTTCCTCTCAGTAGCCCCGTGTGTGGGTGTTTAGTTTCCATAACAAACTTCTGGGGAACTGAAGGGAAATCCTCATTTACAACAGAAAATCAGAGCGTGGCAGAGAGCAGAGCATCAGAACCAAAACAGAGGGTGCCCCATTCTTTTTTTCCTCTGATTTATCATTTTCTAAAATTTCATATATGAATACTGTACTTACACCATTCCCACCCTCCCTCTTCGCTCTCTCTTTTTTAAAATATTTTATTAATTATTTTATTAATTGATTTTTGACAAAGAAGCCAAATCAATTCAATGGAAAAGGATAGCATCTTCAACAAATGGTCCTGGTCTAACTGGATGCCTACGTGTAAAAAAATGCCATTAGACCCATATTTGTCACCTTGCACAAAACTCAAATCCAAGTGGATCAAAGACCTCACATAAAAACAGAGACACTAAGTCAGTTAGAAGAAAAAGTGGGGAAGAGCCTGGAACACATTGGCACAGGAGACAACTTCCTGAACAGAACCCCCTCCAACTCTTCCAGTGTCACCCCTACTCCCTCTCAAATGTATTGCCTCTCCTTTATTATTGTTACATACATAGACATATAAACACACACACTGCTGGTACCGTTTTGCTATTGAGCATATGTTATATGGGCTTAGGGCTGACCACCTGGAGTTGGATAATGCCGGAGGGTTTATCCCAGAAGAAGACTGTTTCCTCCCGTGCCCCTCTCAACAGCCAATAGCTTTGCACTTAGGGCTGGGGCCTTGTGACAGTTCCTCCATCCAAGTTGGGACGTCAGCTGGTGCTATCACTATACAGGTTTGGTTTGGACAACCACATTGTTGATATTAATCTTCTGAGTTTTATGCCAGGCTTAATTCTATTATAGATTCAGTGGCAAAGGGCCAGCAACTCCAAAGAACTGACCTCCTGGGTCAACCAAGAACGTACAAAGATATCACACCAGAGGACATCAGTGTCATAAAGTGATTTCAAACAAGAACACCTCTGCCTTTGCCTCTGCCTCTGCCCCTGCCCCTGCCTCTGCCTCTGCCCCTGCCTCTGCCCCTGCCCCTGCCCCTGCCTCTGCCCCTGCCCCTGCCTCTGCCTCTGCCTCCGCCCCTGCCCCTACCCCTGCCTCTGCCTCTGCCTCCGCCCCTGCCCCTGCCCCTGCCTCTGCCTCTGCCTCTGCCCCTGCCCCTGCCCCTGCCTCTGCCTCTGCCTCTGCCCCTGCCTCCTCTGCCTTTCCCTCTGCCGAGACTTTGCTTGCGTTTGGATTTGATCATTAGCTTGGACTCTCCTGAGAGAGTTGTATCGTTCAAACTTCCCACTTTTTGACATTACATACGGCTGAGTGCTTTGTGCTTCCAATAGCCACTCCGATCTCTTCTCGTGCACATGTGTATGTGGGCACGTGTGTATGGAGAACAGGAGGGAGCCGGCATGCCCTCAGTTTCTTCTCTGTGTTCTTTCTTTTGAGACAGATTCTCTCGGTGAATTTGGAGATCGCCCATTCGTTTAGATTTGGCAGCTGTAAGGCCCCATGAGTCCTCCGAGGCTCTCTAGAGCTGAGGTTATAGGCACACATGCTGCACTTCCATTTTTATGGGTTCTGGGGATATGAACTCAGGACCTGAGACTTTCACAAGGACTTTGCCCACTGAGACATTCTCCAGCCCTCTTTACACCTCTTTTGACGCTAGCATATTATATGTATAGTTGAAAAAAATATATATCTTCTTACTGGGTCTTAATCCCCATAATGTTCCTTTGACACTTCCCTCATTCAACTAGAGGCTTGGGTTTTGTCTTGTTTTTAACCATTTGAAGTGGTGCTGTGGCCCAGGTCTGTAATCTCAGCACTGCAGAGGTAGGAAGAGGAGATCGAAATCAAGGTCAACCTCTGCCACATAAGGAGTTCGAGGTCAGCCCAGGCTATGTGAATGAGCCCTATCTCATCTCTTCAAAGGCAATGCTAACAGTCATGAGCACTTCTCCTTCTGAGGACTCTAATCCCTACAGCTATCAGAAAAGATGATTTAACTCTGAGAATTAAAATCCATAAGCATCTAAATACCATTCTACTTGGTAATTTTATTTGTGCTCATTTTAGCAACTACCGTAAGAAAATAGGTACAAAAAGATTTATGTTGAGGAGTTCTTATCTCAATGTTGTTTTCTTAGAGGAAAAAAAAAAAAAACCCAACTGCCAAACAATTAGAATTTGGTTAAATAAATTTTAGTTTAATCATACACTAATACTATTTTGCCATAAAATATGGTAAATAAATTTTAATGACTTGAAAGCTATTAACAGTATATTAAGTTTTAAAGGAAACTGTTTTTTAAAATTGTACATCTCACATGGACAAGAGGATAAAATATATAAGACACTGACAATTATGTCTAGTGGAAAGTTAAAGCTTTGTTTTACTTTCTATTGTTTGTCTGAAATTTACTTCATTACATTTATTATTTGTGGTGTGTATGTCTGTGTGTGTGTGTCTGTACATATGTGGGAGTGTATGCACATGTGTGTACAGGTGCCTGTGAAGGCCAGAAGAGGGCGCCAGACCTGCTGAAACAGGAGTTACAGGCAGTTGGGAGCCACCCCACATGACTGCTTCCAATCAAACTCAGGCCTCTGTAAGAGTAACACGTGCTCCTAACAGCTAAGCCCTCACTTTTTGTCCATTTCAGTTACTTATTCTACTATTCCTGCCATGCCTGTGTGCTGTTTTTATACAAACAAGAAGCCAATTTCAATTGAAAAGTAATTAACACATAGTTTCACTCCTAGGCAACTCCATCAGTCATACCCACCGTTTAAACGGTAATAAAAAGAACCTGTCAGTCACATTACTTAACTTCACAACATTCTGACATGTACCATCAAGAAGTAGAGCACATGAGAAATACTCCCAAAGGAAAAGGGAGCTCCCATTCCTGAGACTTCACAAGCTGGGGAAGACGGGGCTCAGGAAAGCATAGGCTGATGTTCTCTCCTAGGCATGGCTATGGATAACAAAATGATTATTAGTTTTGGAAAATCGTTTCTCTCTCTTGCTATGTCCATGTGTTCCGCCTGACTGTGGGGTCAACTCTTAAAGCTCGTGGACTTGCTGGGATTGACAGATAAGGTGAAGAGGCGGAGCCTGGCTCCAGTTCGCAGTGAAGTAAGGATGAACTTGCTGAGATCAGTGTGAGCTCTGTGGCCAGGATGGGCCCACAGCTGAGCCGAAGTTGTCTCTCGTAACACAGACCCAGCAGACCAGTTTTATTTTATGGGTAAAATAAAACTAAAAGAAAGGTCAGGACGTGGAATTTAGATAGTGCCGAAGAGATGTGTAAGAAGCAGCCCCCCCGGGCTGGTTACAAAGTGCTTCCATATTTATAGTCCCATTGGGTCAGAAAGACTGCCCGCTGATGACTGAGTAGGCGGCCATCACCACGCACAAACTGATAAAAGTGGCCTTGGCGCTGTAGTAAAGATTTAATAACCGGGCTCTGGGGGCTGGGCGTGGTGGCTCACACCTTTAATCCCAGCACTCAGGAGGCAGAGGCAGGTGGATCGCTGTAAGTTCAAGGCCAGCCTGGTCTACAAAGCGAGTCTAGAACAGCCAGGGCTACACAGAGAAATCCTGTCTTGGGAAAAAAAATTACCCTGAGCTCTGCTTGTTTCCTCTGGCCACAGCTTCGTAGTTCAAGTCCTTTAGAGATGATCGCTATGCTCCACTGGGGGTCATTTTACCGTCTTGTCATCAGCCATCCCGACACTGATCTTAATGAAGTGCATTACAGCACTGATACCCACCTAGAACAGCTGAATCGAGGCTCAGTCTTCTACGGATATACTACAAACTCCATGGCTATTCAGTAGTCATATAAAGCCAAAGTCCTGTACTGCCACACATAAAGTCTCCATCGCTTCCGTGAGATGCACAATGAACCATCACGTGCCACATTTTACTTTGCTGCCAAGTCACCAACTGCCCTAGAAGGGTCAAAGGAATGCTGGGAAATTGTAGCTCCTGGCCCTAGCTGGCATGGTAGCAGCCATGGCAGGTGTACAGCTGGATGCAGCTGTGTCTTACCACAGCTGCAAAATTAGCCTTAAAGAAAAAAGAAATCACCAAAACCTGTTGCATTGTTTTCCTGCCCATGCCAAAGCCATTGACTTTCACGAAGTTCAGCGTTCCCCTCGCGAACTTAACAACCACCAATCAGCATAGAGCCCCTAAAATACACACTCGACAGACCTTGCTCACATGAGCTCCCACGTCTGTTTATGTTTCAACTGGCACTATTTTTAAAAATTGGTCTATTTTGCCCCCTCCTTCTACACTGAAATATCCCTTCTCTCTCAGGAAAAATATTCAATTATTTCATTAGTTAGAGAGAGCAAATGTGGCAGACATTTCAGAACCAAAAAGGAAGTTTTAGAAACCAGGAATATTGTTTATGACCCACCTTCTCATTGCTCTATTCTGACAATTCTGTTCTTCAAAAAGAAGTGTAAAGCATTAATTAGTCAAACAAGCATTTCCTCAGACATCAAGACCAAAAGGGTCTGGCCTCTCTCTGGAAGTCTCGTTTAGAGAACCAATTGCACTCCCTGATTTTGCTCTTCGTGGAGGCCCTGTTTTTGACTTTCCTTAGAACTCCATTACCTCTTGGTTCTTATAAGTCTGTCTTTCCCACAAGAAACGCAGAGCTTGGCTCCTCGGAGCCGTGCTTGGCAAGCGTAGAGGCAGGAAACACAGGAGGAATGAGTCTGTCAGACCCATTTTCTTGTATTTCAAATGTTTATTTCAGCTTTGGGAGGAAGTGCAGCGGTTCCTCTCCGTTTCCTAATACTTGGGGCACACAAGTCAGATAAGGCTTAGAGGATGGCATTCCACTATTCACCGTACTCACCGGGGCTCCATCGATGACCTGATGAAACCCCGATAGAAAGCCCATCCTGCCAGACCAGAACATTCGGCTCTCTAGGCCCTTGTTGCACCAGCTCTTATGGCTGTATCCTGGATCCCTGAGATGGGCAACTACTGACAGAACGGCCAAAGGCTCAGCAATATCCAAAGCCTGCTCCCGAAGCCTCCCACACAGCATGCCTGAGTCTCCAGATCAGGAGGATATAATGTGTGAAGGGCTCAGGTGGGGTTTAGTCCCAAGCCCACTTACTAAGTGCCTGAGACATAGTGCAACTGGCACCAGGGTGGTGTTTTCCAAACCAAGACTTAAGATGTACCAGCTTCAGCCATAAATTCATGTCAGCCTTAAACACATGGGCCTTTCCAGTCCATGCTCTGACTTCTCTTAGTTTCCTTTTTAACATCAAGTTACTCAGCGCATCAGCTCACCTTGGCAGCTTGCTCAACTGACTGGCTCTGCAATTAACAGAGGCCGTTTCTAAAACCCAACAGGGGCCATCAATGACAGACTAGAAAGCCCCATGAAAATTCTCCTACTGACACTAACAGATGTGCACACCTCAAACTGTGGATACGAGGACCAAAGTAGGATTGTGGGTACAAGTTAGTTATTGAAGATATATGGAGGCGGAAACCTTCAGCAAATGCGAGACATTGTGTACCATTTTACATAAATGACCCTGGAGTGGAGGGCTTGATGAAGAAACAAATTGTTGTAAGTAAATTAATAATGGAAGGCTTCCGGGTCAGAGTGCCTATTCTGACCCCATTAGTTTTGTCAAGAGAGTTTTAAAAGATAAAAAATCTGACTCATATCTCTTATAGTTTAGAAATGTTTAAATTGTACTATTCTATAGGACCTCCTGAGCACAGTGCACTAAGGCTCATGTGCACAAATACATAGCTTGATCACAGAAAGTTTACGTATATTATTTATATTGTAAGTTCTAATATATAGTTTTTTTATATATATCTACCATGTTCTGGAAGAATTTCTATGCTAATTGGCTCTTCTATATGTTGGAATTTCTCCATCCTGACTTCCATGTGTTATGACACGTGTGAGCTAACAGTGTATCAGAGTCACATTGGCTTAGATATAATCCCCATAATCATTTTAGAGGCCCAAAGTAATCAAACTATAAAACTTTTTGATTGCTATCTCAGTTGTTAATATCTTGTTTATTAGTCAGTATTAAATAAGACATACTAATTGTAAGTACAACAAAAAATAAAAATAAAAAATAAGACCTGCTGGGTTTTTCTTTAAGCCAGGACAAATTGGAGTGGAAAGAAGGAAAGATCATGAAGAAACATCACAAAGCTCACAGTTAGACAAACATTCCTGCTGGGAGGATAGTTTCCCAGAAGTACACCATAGCCAAGCCATGCCGCCGTGTACTTTTCACACACAAAATTATATTGTATCAATTTAAAATTGTTTTTTACAACTGCCATATCCATTAAACCAGTGATAACGAAAATGTAACTCAATATCTGATCTAGTGAAACAGCAAGCAACATTAGCTCACAGCCACATGAAGACCACCTCGGCTGCCATTACTGGTGCCAGCTACACTCTGCCATTTTTTTTTTTTTTTTTTTTCCTTCTACAGCCATCTTTAACTAACTATATGATTGTCACGATTAGAAATCTTGAAGAAAGTCTCGGGGTGAGGCTGATCATTCTCATCAGTGTGCATTTACTGCACTTAAAATAGACACTCGTACCAGTGTCCTTTCTTACCCAAAGGAGAAAAAAAAAAAAATCACATACACGGCAGTCCCTTTTCTTTCAGCTCACAGAGAAGCAACTCAATCCAAGCAGTGGTGAAACCTGAGAAGGTCACTGTACACCACGATAAAATTCCCTAATCCCTGGGCCAAATCTCCCCAAGGGGGGCCCTCCTCCTGATCCTCCACTTCCCAGGCTGACTTTTCCATTTGCTCTCTCCTCTTTCCCCTTTCATTTTCCCCTACCTTCAAGCCTTGATATGTGATCCGAAGTGGGGGCTCAGGTTTCCGTTTTTTACAGCTTAGGCCCCGCTAGCTGTATACATTCCTTTCTTTCTGCTGGGCGGTGATTACTTACCAGGGCTTAGTTTACACTGGTCCAGATGAAAGCTGTTCATGGAGGCAAATACAGCCCAGAAGCCCCAGGGCACTGATAGGAAGCTATACAAGGCTACATTGTGTTCTCCGTGACATTTCGTTGCAAGCATTTTTATACAGGGCAACCAACTTGTTATGTTACCCTACACTTCAGGAAGCCGAAGGGATGGGAATACCATTCAGGGTGGGGGGGGGTTGTTGGTGTGGCTATTAATATTAAAATCAGAAAATATTAATGAGCTCAAAAGAACTGTGACTTTGAGAATCTACTTTAAATAAGAAATTGGGGGGGGTAAATGATTTATTAGTAGAATGCCTATAAACCCACTAGGTACCCTAACATGGTAAATATGGACGTGACTGAAATTTTTTTTGCCAGGGTCTTTCATATTGTTCCTTAAACCAGAGAGAAAAATGCCACAATTGGATTATGTGCTGGGAGAAAAAGATTTTTTTTTAATCACTTCTCATTTAATGCTACAGATTGAAACAAGGATTAAGACTTCAAATAGTAGAAGGCAAATTGGGGAGAAAGAAAAATAACATTTTTTAAAAAGAGGAAATTCTGTGCATCCAGGTTAATCCCATACTCGGTCCTGCAGCATGGGCTGAAAACCATGTAATTTTCCCCCTTCGCACAATGTTGTTTTTGTTTCTTCCTCACTAGCTCAGACAAACATCTGTTATACTGCAGAAGGACAACCATCTCCCAGACCACGAAGTGCCTGCAGCCAAAGCCAACAGCACCAGCCCAAGCACTGAGCACAGTCAGCCTTTATATCCAGCCGGGATAACATTTCACATGTTTTGATTAAAATTAGCTAATTTGTAATTCAAGAACCTATGAAACTTAAAAGCTGCCATCCATATAGAGGGCATTAGGCAGCGTTTTAAAGGGGCAGAGCTAGCTGTGATTTCCTAGTGGCCTTCTCTTGTCGTCCCCCCACTCTGCATTTGAAACGACAGGACACGGAAAAGTAATGTAGAAACACAAGACAAGGGGGGAAGGCCAGAACTGGAGAGCACTCTCTGCCTCAGGAGAAAACAACTTTTTACGGATCTCTTTCTTCCTTCCTTTTTTTTTTTTTTTTTTTTTTTTAACTGTCTATCATTGGAATCAATGGTGGTTTCTGTTACACGGAATGGTATTAATTCCCATGGCAAAGCTTCCTAACTTTCCCAGATGAGTACTTCCTGCTTCCAGACACTAAATTTTTCACCACCACCACCACCACCCACACCCCACCCGCCCGCAACATAAGAGCCCTACTTCCAAAATGTGGAATACGGGTAAAGCTAAGAACATACCTAGTTACACGAACACACAAGATGTGTGTCTGTTTGCCTCCTTCTGAACACAGGCTTCATCTCGACACTCTGACTAACTACGCTTGTTATAAGCAAGAAGAGGCCAAAAAGCAATAAAAGCGACTTAGTACCATAACATTTTTAGCCAGTTTGCCTTTCAAATACAAACTTAACCAAAGCTGACCAAGTCACCTGACTGTATTGAGGATTCTGTGCAGAAGTGGGGAACACCAAGAAACGCAAAAAGCAAGCCTTACACTTTTTTCTTGTCATAGAAACAAAACTATATACAGAAAGTGATTTTCTTAAAAATCAAGAAACTCGTGAAATCCACACAAGACAAAATCCTCGCCCAAGCAAAATACACAACTTTGAAGAAAATAAAGAAGTGAGGGTGACGAGAGGGCTCCAGGCTGAGCGGTGTTCCTGGGCTTCGGCGCGAACAGCTGGAGCGCCAGGAGGCTGCGCTCGCCACCTCTGGAGCACCGCTGGCCTGGCAGGGAGCCCGGCCTCGCAGAGAGGACTCGGGGTTGGCCTTCGCGAACAATGGGCAGGCGGCTGTGAAGGCCGCCCCTCAGACAGCTGGCTTTCAGCCGGGCTTGTCCCGTCGGCTAACTGGAACCTAAGGCGTGCAGCGGAGGCTGGAGACCCAAGGCAGCGGGGGGAGAGGAGCGGCCGGGGGCGGCGAGGCGAGCCCGCTGGCTGCACTGTCGCTGACCCGCTCCGCTCCGGCCCAAGCCTCAGGCACTGACAGCCACACGGCCACAGCTGGCGAGTTGGATCAAAGCGGGATCACCAAGCTTGGGGATGAACTGGGAAGAGGGTGGAATCCAGTGCCCCGGCCCGGCGGCTCTTAACTTTGGAGGGGTCCGAGGTCCATTTCCGAAAAGAGGAGAAAGACTATACCGACCACTGGGAAAGCTACTGCACCACGCTCACTCGCCATTGGGGTCCAGTGCCCTCACCTCGCAACATCTGTACCAACCTAGGGTTTGTGGGGTTAAATAGTATGTTACCCCGCCCCCATCAAATCTGAGGTTAGCTGATTTCGGGGATAGCAGCCGTGAGTTGCCCTGGGCTTTGCACCTGGAGGAGGGGAGCTGAGGCGTCCCGGGGACCAGACAGAAACTGACAAGCTCGCCCCTGTCCCTCCTCCGCGCTCCCCCACCCCAACCTACACAACAGCCCGAAGCGAGCGGACCGAAGAAAGAGCTCGGTCTCCCGGGTCCCCGAGTCCGAAAATACCTTCATCTCCTCGTTAATCTCCCTCTTCACGGGGTGAGCCGGTTTCCGGCTCCTTTTATTTTCCGGAGGTCTTCCTTCTTTCTCCATTTCTGCCATGTTTTTGTGTCTGGTTTCTGTGGAGATGAAATGGCTGCTGCCGCGCCGGCGGTGGTGGTGGTGGCGGTGGGCGGTGGCAGTGGCGGTGGCGGAGGTGGAGGTGGTGCTGATGGTGGCAACGCTGGCAGAGGTAGCGGTGCTGGCGGGTCCGGGGCTTAGGGGTTGGGGGCGGGGGGAGGGAGACAGGCGAAGGAGGAGCGGGGTCTCTTCTAGCGGCGGAGACCGTCAGTGGCCGTCACGGGGAAGGGTAGCCCGGGGAGTCTCGGGGATGCGGCCGCCGCCGCGCTCCTGCCGCCGCCGCCGCCCTCCTGCTGCTGCCGCTGCCGGTGCCGGTACCGCCGCTCCCGCTCCCGCCGCCGCCGGGCTGCATCCTCGGGGCCGAAGGAGTCGTCAGCCATCTTCCTGCGCTCTGTCTGTCCGCATGGCGAGAGGAGCGCCGGCCACGGCGGAGACAGCTCTCTGGGCGTGCGTGCGTGGATATGTGTGTGCGCCCGGCAGAGCGCGCCAGCCCCGGCGCCCAGCGCCTCCCGCGAGCCGAGCCGCGGGCGGAGGGAGGGACTGAGCGGGGAGGGTCCGAAGGAGGGGAGGCTGGGGGGGACTAGGCCAGCCCCCCGCTCGCGAGCGGGGCGTGGCTTCCCAGTCACTGTAGACGCTGATGCTGCGCTGCTCCGGGGGCTGCTGGCGACCGCCTGATCCCGGGCGGCGGGCACCGACACTCTTAGTAGCCGCCACTTCCCAGCGACGATCAGTGCGCGGCGGCTATGGGCAGAGCCCCCCGCCCGACCCCCGCCTGCTCCTGAACTCCGTGACGTGGGCTCCGGTGGGCTTAGAGTTGGTTTATGAGGTTGACCTAAAGGCCGCGGAGGCAAAATGTACGGGGGTGAAGGGTGGAGATTGAGCGGTAGAGGGGCTCAGGACCTGAAGGCAGAGAGAGCATTCGGCTGGGTAGCGGAGTGAAACACAGACGGGACCCACCGCTTAGGCTCAAGTGTCAAGCTCCGGGGAACAGGGCAGGCTGCGTGAAGGCTGAATGTCCCTTAAATGGGTCCCCAGCACAGCGCGCCCTCACACTGTTTGCCAGGAAGCTTTAGCTTTACAAGTAGGACGACTCGGCCTTCAGCTCCCTGATTTCTCTTTCTCTCTCCCTTCCCCCTCCGCCCCATAAGCACTCTTATACCCTGTTACAAAGTAGCATCTTTACCCCGTGACCCCGCGTGCACCCCCATCACACCCTGAGCTTAATGGAAAGGGTTGGCTTTAGTGTGTACTGCTGTGCACCCGGGATCCCTCTCTCCAGAAGCCCCACACCCTCGCAATGCCCGGTAGGACCCTCTCCTCTCCGCCGGGTTCCACACTCTTCCACTAGTCTCGCTTCTGCCGGTTCCAATGCCCAGCTCATCCTCCATGCGCTCACGTGTCCCCCTTTTGAGCCGCCTCTGTCCACGCCCTGGGCCAAGGTCGGCTGCGCCTGTCCCTGGCGCGTTTGGGTTGAGGTATTGGTGTGAACCCTTTGATGAGGCACCAGAGACAACACACAGCTCTGAAAAGCTCCTACACACTGCAAAGGGACGTTCCCGGCTCATCTTTCCCGCGCGTCCACTTTGTAATTACCTGACACAATGTGATATGGGGTGTCCATTGTTCCGCGGCTTGTTATTACAGAGTGTTCATTATGACAGTGGTGGGATTTAAATTACACATTTTTAAGTGCTTAAAAGATAGAATGAATTCGGTGTGAGGGTATGAGTAAGCTTTTCATTAAAATCTCAGTTCGGCCTATCAAATGGGGTTCATTCTGAGTATTGCCTTGCCTAATTTGCATTGCAGCATTGTTTTGTCTCTTAAGCGGCGAATTAAAGATATCTGGGAGTGAGCTCCGGAGGGCTGAACAACTCTAAGAGGCCTGTTTTGCATTTTAGCATAATTTGTTTTGTGCACACCAAATTCTAAATATTTGTTGGTGTACCCTGCAAAGCAACTCCCGCCCCCCCCCCCCTTGCATCTTCTCTTTTGTGTGCTGGGGGTGGGTGCGAGGGGAAGCAATACTTTCTAGTACCTGTCTGTCCAAGCCATCCCTGGTGCCTGAGGGACTACTAAAAACCAGCTTTCATCTATTCGGAGTTGTGATAAAGGGACCCCACCCAGGGGCATGAGAGATGGGGAACACCTGGGACCCTTAGCAAGGTTTTAAGAAATTAAGAAAGAGGGGCTAGACGGAAATCAAGGGAGCATTTTTTTTTTTCAGTTACAGCGTTCTCTCAGTGAGATTCCCCACCCGCCCCCTCCCCATAGCCCTTCGGAGCATATCCAGGTGCCACCAGCTTGAGAGCCCCAAGTCTGGCTGGGTCTGGTAGTACTTGGCAACCCTACTACGGGAGGTGTGTGGTGTAGTGGATAGCGGGCTGCTCTCTAGGCAGGGAGTGTCTCCACGATTCTGTTCCTGGTGGGAGGAAAAGGAGAGGTCCTTGGGGTTTCTTAAAAACAGCATTCCACCCAGGTTTGTTCTTTCTGTTCTGTCCTCTTAGTGCTTAGCTAAAAACTTTTTTTTTTTTTTTTTTACTTTTGAAAAGTGTAAAACTACAGACACGTGTTGTAAGATAAACTATGCAATAAGAAGCCTTTGTCTCTTGGAAACATATTTAAGTCTGCTCTATTTCCTTTGCTGCCAGAGCAGTCACAATTGATTCACTGTTGCTCAGCTGATATCGAGTAGCAAGTTGTGTACCCCCCAGTCTTAGATACAGTTTCACAAGTTAAGAAACAAGTAAACAGAAAAGGTAAACTATAGCCCCAATTTATATTTAGAAGCAGCTGTACTTCTTTCAAAGGGACTAACTTTAAAGGGCTAGCCCAGGTGTGTAATAAAAATAATGACATTGCTCAGCCACCTGTTCTGTTGTGCCCTCCAGAAAAGTGAGGTAAGAAACATTGAGTCAGAATCCATGAAGCCCACCTTTACTGACACTGGAAGCTCAGGAAACATATCTGAGGAAAATCCTTAACCCGGAACTATGATTGCTACATGTTCCTTAATCTGTGTTTTCCCAAATCAACTATGGAAGACAGTTACACCAAGAGTTAACGCTTTGACTTGGTGCACTTGGAATCCTGAGTCAAATCATGTTTCCTGGATAAATAACTTCATAGGAAAAGCATAACTGTGGATAGAAGCAATAACATAAATATGTCTGTGAAGACTGCTCTCTCCTCCACGCCACCCAGCTCCCAAGCCTCCCTGTGTACAGCTAGTCCTCTTCTTCCCTGTCATCCATCCTGCCAGTCACCGAGATAGGCACAGGGCCAATCTTTCGTTATTGTCCACAGTTACATTTTTGGGTCCTCCCCTCTTTTGAGTTACTCTTGATCTTCATTTGGGCTTGCTTCGCCTAGAAAACACATTGGCGAACAGATGGGAAGACCCCAGAGTGCTCTTCGGGTAGATATTTGCTATCACTTAGAATTGATTGGTGTACCCTTAAAAAAAAAAAGTTTTCCTGTGTAGTATTTAAAAATGAGTGTTCTGTGCTCTAGCTAAAGGTGAGGATTAAAATTTTTATGTTGAACATGTGATAGGAATTATCTCAGTTTTGCTCACAAAACCCCACGAAGCTACTTTTGTTATCTCCAAGTCACATAAATAAGCTAAATCTTATGCAAGTTGCTAAGACATACTGGGGTATGGACTCATAACTTCCTGTCCAATTCCAGCTCTCGAATTTTTAATTCTATGCTAATCTGATTTAGTAAATTCCTATAATTATGTTTACCTAGTCTAAGGCCCCTGTTTTCACAGATCTAAGATTAAAATGCATTTTTATCTTGAATTAGCCTTTAAATGTTATCTATTTCTTGCCATGGGTGCATAGGCTAACGGCACAGTCTCCAATCAGTCAGGCAGTAGGTGTACTAACATTAGGCTACAACAACCAGTCTGAGGAAAATCCTAGAGGCTTAAAACAACAAAAATGTGTATTACCAGCTCTAACAAAATTGGCTAAGGATCATGGTGGCTCTCTTTAGCAATTAGCCTCTGCAGTGGCTTAGGGTGCCCTTCACAAAGGCATGCGTTCTCACAGCCATCATAGAGAAAGTGGAGGCAAGGAGAGCTTCACATGCGGAGCTAAGATATGCATTGTCTAGAGTCAGTCACAGAGATCTGAGCAACCCATAAGGAAGCTAGGAAATTTGGTCCTTCCAAGGCCTCCAAAGCATAGGAGATGTAGAGGCAATATTTAATGTTTATATCCCAAACACATCTTCAGTTCATCGAAACGGGGTTGTTAGGATCCACCAAACTCAACATCAGGGCTCTATTTATTATTTTATTTTTTCCAGACCAATGTGTGATGATTGGTCCTTTTGATTGAATTATGCTTCAATGCATGATTATGTTTAGCTGAAAAGAAAAACTTCTAGAATGAATTTCAAGAAGAGCTTTCCGAAACAGCATAGTTCTAGTTAACAAAGGGCCTTGCCCATGGCCAACGGAGGCATTCTCGGGAGGCTGAGACCTCCTGAAATTACAGAGACATTCTGCCCTGGGCCACCTATGCATCTGATTTTTTGTGAGTTTTGCTGTTGTTGTTTGCTTTTTTTTTCACTTTTTTGTTTGTTGAATGGGTACCGGTCTGGATTTATCCTTTATTTGTTCGTTAACTCAGTAAATATGTGTTCAGGGCCCCAGCATTGTTCTTGGTATTTGGCGGCAGCAGCAAACGTAACTGACAGATTCTCAAATCTCACAATGTGTTCGTTGGGTTTTTGGTTTTATTTTTGTTTCCTTGGTTTTTGTTTTTGTGACAGTCTTGTTGTAGCTTAGGCTAGCCTTAGACTTAAGATTCCTCTTCCTCAACCTCCTCAGAGCTGGGGTTATAACTGTGTGACACTGTGTCCAAGTGTATGACACCATGTCCCGCCCTCACAAACTTTAGAGTCTGAAAGTAAAGCAACAACCAAGCAACAAAGCAAATGGTGTATTTTTATTTGGTTGGTTAGTTGGTTTTGTTTGTTTGGTTGGTTGGTTTTGGGTTTTTCGAGGCAGGGTTACTTTGTGTAGCCTTGGATGTCCTGAACTTGCTTTGTAGACTAGGCTAGCCTTGAACTCACAAAGATCCACCTACCTCTGCCTCCCGAGTGCTGGGATTAAAGGCATGTGCCACCACACCCGGCTCGTGTTAGCTCATTTTTTGTAATTTATTTAACTTTATTTTTCATGTGCGGTGTGTGAGGGTGACAGATCCCCCTGGAACCAGAGTTACAGATAGTTGTGAGCTGCCATGTGGATGCTAAGAATTGAACCGGGGTCCTCTGTAAGAGCAGTGCTCTTAACCACTGGCCATCTCTCCAGACCAGTTAGTTTTGAGACAGGAATCCCCGGACCCCCCTCCATGCAATTTAGTAGCCCAGGCTAGCCTAGAACTAACTATGTCATCTAAACTTTCCATTAACTTGTAACAATCCTCCTGCATCAGCCTCATAGGTGCTAGGTTACAGCTACCACACTCAACTTCTAAAAAGGAATGTGGAAGGTTATAGGTCTACTTTTGCTAAAACACAAAAGCCTCTCTGAGGTAAGTTTTGAATCATAACAGAGAAAAAATGAGAAGGAAAATACCGATGTAGAGATCCTAGAATCCAGGAGGAAAATGTTGTGGTCAGGATTCCAAAGATGCTAAAGGGACACGTGCTCAGCTGGGTTGAGGATTTACAAGGTGTCAGCTACAGGAAGACAACAGAGTGCTTCAGGTGTGTGAGAGAGGACTAAGTAGCAAGATACAGGGAGGATGCAGGCCATGGTAAAAGGAAGGAGACTTGAAAACCAGGGTGCATACATGCACAGTGGAAGACATTCTGCTGTGTCTCTGGGAAGGCCCATGTTCCTTCTAGTTCTGCTATGTGTGCATAGGCCACCCACCTGGCCATGATGAGCTTTGCCACGAAACACCAAGACAGCTCAAGTCGCCACGCCCTTGAGCAGCATCCCCTCTCCCTGCTGCAGCAGGAAGTCTTCACATCCGTGGCTGGCCATGTCAGGTGAAGACTACCCCCTAGCCAGGAGATCGGGGATGGACTCTCTTTCCATCACAGGCACACAGGAAGTTCTCCAGTGCGTATCAACTTCATGCAAACTTGGGGTACCTTGAACCTGAATGAGGGACCTCATCTTTCTGCCGTGGGAGGGGCCTTTTAATAGGTCATCCGAGTTTACGGACCAATTCTTCCTTTGTGAAATGAGCATTGTAATTGATGTTTTAGGATATTGCTGTGATAGCCACATACTATGTATTTCAATGACCTGGAAGTAATCCATAGCTTTCTGTGTGTAAAAACAAAAAAAAAATGCATAATTTGCTCTTCTAAAGACCACTGTTATTTCACTAAGGCTTTCGGTTTATCTGTGCATACCAGAAGTTATGTGGCGGCTGAAGAAAATTGCCTACCTAATAAAAAACATGCTTCATTTTCAAATTAATGTCCCTCTGCATAGTAACTTGTTAAAAATATATTAATCTAGCTGGGTATAGTGGCACATGCCTTTAATCCCAGCACTTGGGAGGCAGAGGCAGGCGAATCGCTGTGAGTTCGAGGCCAACCTGGTCTACAAAGTGAGTCTAGGACAGCCTAGGGTAACACAGAGAACCCTGTCTTGAAAAAAGTGTTATTCTTAAATTTGCAAAGACGAGAATTTCAGATACAATTTCAAGAATATTATAGTTGTATCTATCTGAGACAAAAGCATGTCAGAGCCTATAAACTCAAGGACCAAATGATTTTTTGAGTTATAATTTTTTTTTTTTTTTTTTTTTTTTTTTCAAGACAGGGTTTCTCTGTGTAGCCTTGGCTGTCCTGGACTCACTTTGTAGACCAGCTTGGCCTCGAACTCATAGCGATCCACCAGCCTCTGCCTCCCGAGTGCTGGGATTAAAGGCGTGTGCCACCACGCCTGGCATGAGCTATAATTTTTAATTCTTACTCATCAAAGCAGAAATCAAAGCCCAGTATTTATTTACTCCAAATGTCTCTGTGTGAAAAAAAAACAAACAAACAAAAAAAACACCAAAAACCACATTAGTCTCAGCATTTGAAGCACACGCCTGAATATAATAGCTTTATGTGTAGCAAGCCCGAGGAAACAAACGAAGCCCACCCAAATGAGAACAAAGGCTATTTATTTAGAGCAAGGGAGTCAGCCACCATCGCTAGCACTTGGCAGGGAGTCAAAGGCAGGCATGAAAGTGGGAAGGGGGGAAAAGAGAGAAAGAGAGGCTCCAGGTGTGTTCTGATTGGAGGCTACTGGCATGGAGTGCCTGCCGGCCAGCTAACATAGGAAGGAGCTGAACAGAAGCAAAGCATACTACAAGGCATATTTGGCTTTTTCTGGTTAGCTATGAGTTGGAAGGGGACTGGTAAGGGATTGGAAAGCTGTCAAGTACTGACCAAGTCTGAACCTTTCTGCTGGCAGGTAGAGATGGTGGTTTGGCTGCTCTAGCTTTTGCTGCAGCCTGTCAGTCTGAGTCCTGTTGCCATATGTGGTCTGGCCATTGTCCATTTGTCAACCTCTAGAGTCATAATTAGAAAATAAAAATAAGTTTGAAAATCAAGGAGAAACTAGATCAACAACTAGATGTGAGGCAGTTTGATATGTTGCGAAGTGTTTTGTTGTTGTTGGGTTTTGTTTTGTTTGTTGTTTTTGTTTTTGTTGTTGTTGTTGTTGCTATTTGTCTCTGCTAATTCTTTTTTTTTAAATAATTTATTTATTTTTACTGTATGTGCATTGGTGTTTTTGCCTGCATGTATGTCTGTGTGAGGGTGTCAGTTCTTGGAGTTACAGACAGTTGTGAGCTGCCATGTGGGTGCTGGGAGTTGAACCTGGGCCCTTTGGAAGAACAGTCAGTGCTCTTAACCGCTGAGCCATCTCTCCAGCCCTCTGCTAATTCTTTTATATCCCATGCATCCTTTAATTCAAATCAGACTTTGACATCAATTGTGTCAGGGGAAGGCTCCTATAAAGGAAATCCACAGATCAACGTGACTTGCCTATGACTTTGGAATTTGGGAGGATTTTTGTGGGGTGCGGGGAGGTTTCAAGACAGGGTTTCTCTGTGTAGCCTTGGCTGTCCTGGAACTCACTCTATAGACCAGGATGGCCTTGAACTCATAGAGATCTGGCTGCCTCTGCCCCCCAGTGCTGGGATTAAAGGTGTGTGCCACCACTGCCTGGCATAATAGAATCTTTGTAAGTGGTAGTTTTCCTGACATTACAGTTGGAGAAGGACCCTTTGGAGTCTTACAGAACCTCTTCACTGCCCAAGCAATTTCCAAGTTTAAAAATGGGTTTGTGAATCCAAGGCAATAGCAGCAGTTGGAGAAAAACCTGGATTTTGAGTATCAGGACTCAGTGGTGTAAAAGATTCAGATTATAAAGTCTGTGCGAAGTTGAGGTTTACAAAAATAAGAAGGCAAGGGGACGTTTCCCAATCCAGAAAGAGATCACAGCTCCCTAGGTTTGAGAAAAAGCAGTGTCGATAAGGAAAGAATCTCAGACATTAGAGAGATTGTCACTGAAGGTTGCCAGCCAGGTCCCAGTGCCTGAGTGTGATGGAGAGGGACAGGTAAAACTCCTGCCGGGCCTGAAGAACTCTGAAGGGAGGAGTCAAAGAGAGAAAGGCTCACACCTTCCTCCCAAGATGGAACCCACAACAGAAGCTAGCCACAGAGAATGTAGAGACTGCACCAGCCCCACATGGTCCAGGTCTGCACACGGGGATAGACATGGAGGTCTAAGGAGCTTGGCTGGAGGTCCTGGGTGACTGTATATCTCCTCCATCTACAATATGCGTTTCATGTATAACTGAGAATGGGACAGGCATGACTCTGAGGCACTAGAGAATTGCTGTAACCCCTACCCAAAGTTCTTAGATAGAGACTTGGAGGAATCTTTCATCTCAGTGTATGTCATATAAAGAATGTCACAGCTAAGGAGCAAATGCCACACCCTCTTCAATCCCAGGTACAGGCCAGTCTGATGGGCAAAGCAGAAAGGGTGGGAACAAGAGAAGCCCAGGCCACTGAGATTGTCTGGAGACCTCACTTGCACCTCTTCACGTCAATGTTATGAAACAGAGATTAAGTTCAATTATTAAAAATATAAAGGTCACATTTACCAAATGCTCATGGACTTTACATCAAAAGTAGCTTACATCTTTATTTACTCTGTGACTCAAATTTGCTTTTAGCAGTTTTAAAAATAGAGTTTTCCATCTCCTTAAGTAAATTTCAGGCACTATTTGCCTAATTGTTTTCTATATAAATAGAAATGAAAATAGCTTGTGGCTCCAAAAAAAAAAAAAATATCATAAGACCAATTGAAACACAAAATCAAAAGTTAATCGAGATTTTGTGTATCTGTTAAACAGCTCCAATCAGTGAGTCTAAGAAAAGTACACTTTTCACCATGTAATATTTGGCCTATCCCCAAATGACCAATCCTATCCATAAAGGGTGAGTGAAAATTGTAACATGCACATGCCTTTAAATTTCAGGCAGAGGCAGGTGGATCTCTGTGAGTAGGAGGCCGGCCTGGTCTAAATAGATCCTTTCTCAAAAAGAAAAATTAAAGTTTGGGGTGGGAGCGATGGCTCAGTGGTTGAGAGACCACACTGCTCTTTGAGATAACCTAAGCTCAATTCTCAGCACCCACATCTAACAGCTCACAGCTGCCTGTAACTCCAACTCCAGAGAGCTCAAACTCTTGTGCATAGACCACGCAAGCACACAGAACACACACACACATAATTAAAAATAATAAAATAATTTTTAAAAATACCACAATAAGACTAATTTAAACACACACAGCATTGTTAGTCAAAAGTTTAAACTTCTGGTAAATACAAATTCCACCTTAATATCTCATTTAAGTCCCTTTGCCTTCCCTGACATCATTCATTGATGAAACGTAAACACCTCCCTCTCCCTTCCTGTTTGATTTTGAGACAGAGTCTTGCTTTGCGTCCCTCCCCTCTGCCCCCCACCCCCACAGCCCCCCACCTCCCTACCCCGGTTAAACCATGTTACTATGTAGCCTGAACTACTCTTGAACTCTAGGGAATTCTCTTGCCTCAGCCTCCTGAGTTCTGAGATTCCAGTCACCAGCCAATAAAAAGAAGCTGTAAAAATGCTTACTTACTTCACACCATAGGAAAGTAAGGCTAAGCACAGGGTCCCATGAGGAAAAAGGTCTGAATAAATCCCATCCTGCTGACTCCCCAAGAGGGGACCCACAGTGTGACCCACACCACACTGCTGCGCTTCTGTGCTCAGCTATTTTAACACTTCTGGAGTGGAAATCAAGCTCATGGATGTGTTAAATAATTATAATTTCATCTTTATTCTAATTTTTACATGGTTGTTATGGAAACTAAATCACCCATAACAGAATACTCAACACTCCAAACGCAACATACTATATTTCAGTATTTTCCAATCAAACATGGCATGCAGTAAACAGTTACAGAGGACAGAGATCTGTTTAGACCTTCCTCATTTGAGAAACATCACGCAGCAAAGAAAACATTTTCCATCACAGAAATTCTGTCTTCAATGTGCTGTTGGGCCATATGTTGTCTTTTTTATTATACCCTAGAGGGGAGAAGTTGAGCAGGAAAGACTCCAAAGTTTAAGTATGAAACTACAATTATACATTTCAGTTAAAAAAAAAAAAAAGATAAAAAACTAAGTAGATAAGTTAAAGATTCAATAATGAGTCTTAGGATAGCAATTGGATGTTTGCTGGTGTTGTTTAATTACATTAAACTACTAAATCCATATGACAGATGTTAAGGAGCCTCGCCTCAACATTGTTTTTAAGACAGGGTCTCACTGTGTAGCTCTGGCTGGCCAGGAACTCACAGAAATTTTACCTGCGAGCCTTCTCACAAGCTCAAGAAGACCAGTTTCTAATGTTTCACAGCACTGCAGAATGACTGCAGTCGGCAACAGCTATTTACTTGAACATTTCAAATACCTATTGGAGAGAACTTTGATTGTTCCCAATACAAAGAAATGAAAAATATGAAGTAATAAATATATGAGTTAATAGATATGCCATTTACCACGGTCTGCCCATTAAACACTATATACATGTACCGAATGTCAGGCTGAACTCTATAAATAGGTATCAATTAAAATGTAACATTTTATGCTGGGTGTGGGAAAAACATGCTTTTAATCTCAGTACTCAGAAGGCAAGGGCAGGCAGAGGCCAACCTAGTCTACACACATAATAAGAATCTCTCTCTCTCTCTCTCTCTCTCTCTCTCTCTCTCTCTCTCTCTCTCACTCTCTCTCTCTCTCTCTCTCTCTCTCTCTCTATATATATATATATATATATATATATATATATATATATATATATATATATATATCTGTATGTGTGTCCATCCCTCCTCCCTATATATGTGTGTGTGTGTACTTAAATGGTATGTGTCTATATGTTATATGTTATTTTAATTTAAAAGGAATATATATATGCATATATGTACACACAGACACATATGTTTACTTTAATGGAAGGGGGTGGTTAAGGAGCTCAGGGAGCTCAGAAGAGCGGAGAACAGGCTGAGGGGCTCAGGAGGCCAGGCCACAGGAACGCCTCATCTAGGACTTCAGTCTGCTTCGGACGCTCCCTAGGAACTACCACAGCATACTGTACGCCCTAACACATTGTCCTGAATGTTCTTTTTCCATCTTATGGGGCACAGACTCCAGAGATGGTGACTATTGAAGAACCTGTTCCGTACGCCAGGGTGTGGGGAGACTGAGACTTGAACAGAAAGTAAGGTTCTAAGATTCGAACTAGAGCAGACGCCATGCGAAACAGCCCTAAAGGTCAGAACAATGTCATCCCTGTAGCCGCTTTGGAGCAAATCATTCCATTAGGAAAGTAAATGTAGGTCTGCGGAATGATTTTTCAAAGTCAGGCAAAGGTTAAATTATGCAAACATTAAATACTGCAAATCAAAGCCTTACTGACCTAGAAATTCACACTAATAGATATATTTGCAACCTCTAAATGCAAGCTTTAAAAGGCAAATTTGGTAACCCGTATGCTAAGCATCAATTAATTAGGATGCTTAAGAAATGAAATGCTCTTGTTAGCTTAAGTTTCTGACTAGCTGTGATTAAGCCCTTAAAAAGACACACAGACCCTTATATTTCCAGTTCCTGCCGCTGAAATTCCTAATCGCATATTTGCATTGTGGGAATTTCTGCGATGCTTCAGAAGTATTGATTGCACGGGGTGGAATTGTAGAGTGCAGCAGGTCTGGGCTGGCTGAAGTGCAGCTAGGTGCTGGTGTGTGTGTCGGCTAGGTGCTGTGAGCTTAGCCTTTGTCTTTACTGTGTAAACAACAGATAAGGTGGTGAGCCTGTTTCATTTAAACAAGCATTTTATAGACAAACATTGAGATATATAGACTTCGGGACTGGTTCATTTTGGTGTGTGCTGTTTTTTTTTTTTTTTTTTTATTTGAAGGTTCTTTATAGTAAAGTTTTAATTAAAACAAACCAAAAAAGCCAGGCATGGTGGTGCAGGCTTCAAAACCCAGCTCTTGAGAAGCAGAGGCAGTCAGATTTGTGTGAATTTGAGGCCGACCTGGTCTACATAGTAAGTTACAAGACAGCCAGGGGTCTGTAGAGAGACCCTGTCTCAAAGATAAAAATAAAATAAAGAAAAATAAAAAATAAAAAACAAGCAGTCTGCTTGGAGAGTAGTAAATACAAGCATGCTAGTAGGGACTATAAACATAAAAGCAGTGTTTTTTAAATAATACTTTAAAATTTAGTTTTTGAAAATTTCACACCTATATTGTATAGCTTGAACATAGCTAACTCTCACTCTCCCCTTCAGTACACTGTGGGACTTTTCATCTTATCTTTCCACCATTTTAGTACACTGAGTCCAATCAGTGCTGCCTATATGCATGTGGGTATATGTTCAGATCCTGGGCTTGGGCAACCTACAATGGCCACACTTGCAAAGAAAAGCAACTCTCCATCTGGGCAGCCATCAACCGCTGATAGCTTCTCAGTAAGGTGTGGGGCCTTGGAAGCTCCTCCTTGCTCCATGCTGGAATACTGAACTGGCCTGATAAAGTATGGTGCAGATTCTAAAAATCAGAAGGCTGATTCTGAGTTACAGATAGAAGTAGTGACCGTCTGAGTTGGACTTGGAAGCAAACTGAGTAGAGCATTGTCAGGTGAGAAAGACAACAAGGAGTCCTCCTAGGCAAAAGAAACAGATGTAGAAATGTGTCAAGATTTGAAAGGGCAAATAGGTTACGGGAACGAAAACTATTCTGCGTGCCTTTGGGTGATCATGTGAAAGGGAGACCATGGGTGAGACAGGAACCGATTGTGAGTGACTTCATTCTAACAGGCCATGGACTCTTAGTTCTAGGACTTCCTGAAGGTAGTAAATGTCAAAATACAATAGCGAGGAAGGAGGTGTGACTCAGGGGTGGAGGACTTACCTAGCATCAAGGAAGCCCTGGTTTGACTCCAAGCATCACAAAAGTAAATAAACAAAGTAAAATAAAATACAGGAGTAATAGGATCACACATACAGGCTGGTAAGATCAACCAGGCAACAAGGAAAAGGCAGGAGAGATCAGAAATAGGTAGCTATAGAAACAGGCTTGCAGCAGTCCAGAAGGCAATAGACGAGATTAGGAGGCAGTGATTGGGAGTGCCCCCTCCCACTCCAGTATTTACCTTATTGATAGAATCTATAGGAATTATTATCTACTATTATAATGTGATAACAATGACAAAATGAATATTTTGGATAATAGAGTCCATTGCATAATAACTACCTCATAGCCAGGTGTGGTGGCACAGGACTTTAATCTCAGCACAGAGGCAGAGGCAGGCAGATCTTTGTGAGTTTGAGACCTGCCTGATCTACAAATCAAGTCCAGCACAGCCAGAGCTCTGTTACACAAGGAAAGACCATACATGAACAGGGGAAGTGGAGAATAATTCCAGGTCAAAGGCACAGTGTTTTTGATAAAGTAATAATAATTTTTAAAAATCTCAAATCTTGAGAAACAGATACATATTCACATACAAGAGGCTTAAAGAATACTAAATAGAGGCAGAAAATAAACTTTCTATGATACATTATCGTTAAAAACACTAAATACACAGACTAAAGAAAGAAAGCTAAAATCACATATCACATAACCACTGTTTATGTGATGAAAAAAATTAAATCCAGAAAGGCTTGGAAAGATGTATTTCAAGCTCTAGAGTGTCACGGCTTCCAGCCCCAAATATTATACCCTGCAAAGCATTCCCACATAAGTAAAAAAGAAATAAATACCTTCCACAGTTAAAACATATGGAGGACTTTATTACTATTAAGTCAACTTAACAGAGGAAACTAGGAGGACTATTTTGACCTGAAGAGAAGAATACTCACTCCCTAGAGGCCACAGGGAAAATTAAGCAATACCAGGGTAGTTACTTTTAAGAAGCGATGCAGTGGTGTGTGCCTTTATGCTTGCACTTGGGGGACAGATGAGTTCAAGACCAGCTAGAGTTACACAGTGAGACCATATCTCAAGGAAAAGTCTAAGAACATGCAAAAAAAAATTAAAAATAGTGTGTACCTTTCAAGAATAACTATGACTATAGGTGGTTCCAACCCTCTAATAAAAAAAGACACAGACTAAAAGATTAAATTAGAAAACGGCATCTATCTTTTTGCTGCTTCCAAGAAACACACCTCACCATCAAAGATAGACCACTCCCTTTCAGTGAAAGAATAAAAAGATATTCCAAGTGAATAGAACTAATACACAAGTAAGCATTGCTTTTCTAATATTTAACAAAATAGACTCAAACTAAAACTAATTTGAACAGATAAAGAAGGCCACTTCATTCTCATTAAGGGAACAATCCGTCAAGACAGTATCACAAAACCAGGCATGGTTGTGCATGCCTTTAATCCCAGCATTCCCAGAGGCAAAGGCAGGTGGATCTTTGTGAATTCAAGGCCAGCCTGGTCTATAGAGCAAGTCCAAGCCAGCCAAGGCTATACACAGAGAAATCCTGTCTCGAAAAACCAAAACAACAACAACGAAAAGATATTATCACAATTTTAAACATATATACATCAAACACAGGTGCACCCAACTTCATAAAACAAAACTAGTAAATGTAAAGGCACAGACTGATCACAAGACAGTAACTGTGGAGGATTTTTCACAAAGGAATGCTACTCAGCTATTAAACACAAGAAAATCATGAAATGTGGAGGTGAATGGATGGAACTAGAAACAATCATCCTGAGCAAGGTAACCCAAACCCAGAAAGACACATATGGTATGTGCTCACATATACACACATATTAGCCATATATTACAGGATAGCTGTACTACAAATCACACAATTGATGATGATCATTTCACTAAATGAGGTAGAAGCCTTCAACAAAATTTAACATCCCTTCATAAGAAAAAAAAGTCATAAAGAGCTTGAGAATATTGAGAGCACATCTCAATATAATAAAGACTATATGTCCCCAAAGTAGAGCCAACATGATTCTAAGTGGAGAAAATTGAAAACATCCCCCACTAACATCAGGAACAAGACAAGTGTGACCCCCATTCCACTCTTTTTCAAATAACGAAGTCTTTGCTAGAGCAGTTAGTCAAGGGAGGAAATAAAAGGATACAAACGGCAAAATAAATCAGTGTAGCACTTTGTAAGGGATATAATCATATTGTAATAAAACCTAAAGATGCTACAAAAAACAGAACAGAACAAAACGAAAACCTTAAGGGCTGATAAGCACTCTCCCCAAAGTAGTATCATATAAAATCAATGCACAAAAATCAGTATTCTTTCTATATACCAATGACAAACACACTGAAAAAGGAATCAGTGAAATAATACCATTAAAAAAAATAGCCCTAGTGAGCCGGGCGTGGTGGCACACGCCTTTAATCCCAGCACTCAGGAGGCAGAGGCAGGCAGATCGCTGTGAGTTTGAGGCCAGCATGGTCTACAAAGTGAGTCCAGGATGGCCAAGGCTACACAGAGAAACCCTGTCTCGAAAAACAAAACAAAACAAACAAAAAAAAAAAATAGCCCTAGCAAAAAATCTAAGCAAGGCAATGAAAATTCTCTACAATGAAAACATCAAGGCTCTGAAGAAGGAAACTCAGGCAGACACTAGAAGAGGCAAGAAGCTCACATGGGTAGGAGGAATCAATGTTTTGAAACTGGTCATACTACCAAAGCAACTTCCAGATCCAATGCAATCTCAATCAAGATGTCAGGGACATTCTTCACAGACTAGGAAAAAGAAAACAATTTAAAAATGTATATGGACGCACGAAAGCCCAGAGATCACCAAAACAATCCTCACCAAAAATAACACTGCTAGAGGTAGCACCATCCTGACTTCAAGGTCCACTGTAGAGCTACAAAAACTGCATGGTACTAGCATTAAAAACAGATACTTAGATAAATGAAATAGAATAGAGGACCCAAAGATAAGTCCACACATCTACAGCTATCTGATTTTTGACAAACAAACCAAAGATATACACCTTAAAAAAAAAAAAAAAAAGACAGCATCTTTAACAAATAGTGTTGGGGAAACTGGATGTCACTGGATATCAAGGTGTAGAAGAAGGAAACTAGGTCCTCACCTCTCACCCCGAAGAAAACCTCAAAGCCAAATAGATCAAGGACCTCAACAGGAGGAGTGATACCCTGAAACTGCAGGAGGAAAAATACCGGGGTACCCTTAGCATACAGGCCTGCGTTAAATTTTTATGAATAAGTCTCTGGTATCACAATCAAGAAACAGAATCTCATGAAACTAAAAAGGCTTCTGTACAGCAAGGGAAAATGTTAACTGAAAGACCATCCACAAAAAGGAGCTAATATTTGACAGCCATACTTGGATAAAGGATTAGTGACTAAACAATACAAGGAACTCAAAAAACTAAACTCAAAGAAAACAAACAACCCAATTTGAAAAATAGGTGATGCTACTCAAAACAATCAGAAGAAACTCACATGGCTAGGAAATACTTTTAAACATTAAAAAGCATCCTTAGCCATCAAGGAAATGCAGATTAAAGTATTCTAAGATTTCCATCTCACTCTAATCATAACGACCATCAACAAAAATCAAATGACAACAAATGCTGGTGGCAGTATCTACCACGAATAGAGCATGAAAATGTGGGGCATATATGCAATGCAATTTTATCCAGCTATAAATAAAAGTAAAATTATGAAATTTGCAGGGTAAACAGATGGAACTGAAAAACATTATACTGAGTGAGATGACCCAGGTCTGGAGAGACAAATGCTTCATGTTCCTGTCCATATGTGGAGCTACGTGGACACCTATGAAGACTTGACTCTTTAGTTTGGGGCGTTGAACTTGAAGCATACGCAGAAGTCAGGAAACTAGGGAGTGGGCAGGGGATTGCCTTAAGGAAATGGGAACAGTGGCACACAAGTAAAATGAGGGTAGAGAAGTTGAGTCTTGGGGGGGGGGAGGATGATGATTCAAGCAGGGAGAAGGCTTAGGGCATGGGGGAGACACGGGGATGGTGGGAAGCCACACAGCAACCCGCTATCTGATTACTCAACTTAAAAACACAATAGAGACTATGAAGGCAGAGACCTACAAAGCCAAAGAGTGTTGGTCCTAGAAGCAATGTGTCAGTAATCAAAATCCCCAGTGACAAGTGTGGCATAGTTCTTTAGGAGTTATTAGTCGGAGAGGCCCCAGAAGCCCTCCTAAACAACATGGACGCCTGCCATTCCTCTTGGTTGCCCACCAGATTTAATCAATAAGGCCATATTGATGAAAACATCACATATCTTGCAGATAAAATGCAGAGACACCTAACCGGAACCGAGCTAGAAACTTCTTCCCTGTTGGCTAGCTTTTATAGTGCCAGATGGCTCCTAGGCGGGCTGATGAAAAGGGGCTGGGCTTGTGTTAGTTTGGGTCACTATTACTGTGATGAAACACCAAGACCAAAAGCAAATTAAAGGGGAGAGAGTTTATTTGTATTACGCGTCCATATTCGTAGTCCATCACTGAAGGAAGTCAGGACAGGAACTCAGAGACAGGAGCTGGTGCCGAGGCCATGGAGGGGTGCTGCTAACGGACTTGCTTCTATTCATTATGTATTTGCATAAACGTGGCCAGTAATAGCCAAGTAACCCAGTCAATACTAAGCTGTCTGGAAATCTCCTCTGCCAAAGATATTAATCTATAACTCTTCAATTTAGCCTCAGACTTTTTTTTTTTAAGACAAGGGTGGAAAGCAACCTCATTCTTAGCCAAAGCATCACAAGACTGGTCTCTAGGCCCCATAGAATATTCTTGTTCTCTGAAACCCCTTGAGTCAGGGCCCCACAGTTAAAACTACCCTCAGAACCATGGTCTTCTATGCTCCTACTGGGATGGCCCAATATGCCCCTCCTAAAGTGTTTCAGCTGCTTTTCTAGTCCAAAGTCCCAAATTGTTCTATATTCCTCCAAACAAAAGCATGGGCTGGCCTATCACAGCAGTGCCCCGTTCCCTGGCACCAACTCCTGTCTTAGTCAGTGTTTCTGTTGCTCTGACGAGACACCATGTCCACAGCAACTCTTACAAAGGAAAACATTTAACTGGGGCTGGCTTACCATTTCAGAGGGTTAGTTCGTTACTGTCATGGTAGGGAGCACAGTGGCACGTAGGCAGACAGGGTGCTGGAGAGGTAACTGTGAGTTCTATGTCTGGATCAGTGGGCAGCAAGAAGAGATAGAAACACTGGGCCTGGCTTGAGCTTCTGAAACCTCAGAAGTGAGCGACCCCAACTGTCATACCTCCTCCAACAAGGCCACATCTTCTAATAGAGCTGCTCCTATGAGCCACAAGGAATAAAGGCATGAACAGTTTTTTGTTTGTTTGTTTGTTTTTTGTTTTTGTTTTTTTTTTTTTAATGAAACTCTGAACTCTATGAACTACAAAACCAAGCAGCCAGCCATGATGCACTCATGGTGTAATAGTGACCCGACTGCCATGGGAGCAACCAATTGCCCCTTGATCAGATTTGAAATTTTTTTCCACAAGAAAATTTGATCTAAAAATCCATGACTATGGGTCTGGAGAGATGGCTCAGTGGTTAAGAGCACTGCCTGCTCTTCCAGAGGTCCTGAGTTCAATTCCCAGCAACCACATGGTGGCTCAGAACCATCGATAATGTAATCTGCTACCCTCTTCTGCAGATAAAGCACTTATGTGCAATAAATAAAATAAATAAATCTTTTAAAAATTAAATAAAATAAAAATCCATGACTGTAGATGTGGTTCCAATAAGAATGGCCCCCATAGGCTCATCTATTTAAAAACTTAATTACTAGGAAGTAAAACTGTCTGGTAGAATTTGAAAGATTAGGAGGTGTGGCCTTGTTGGAAGAAGTGTGTCATTTGGTCTCAAAATGTCACTAAGGTCTTGAAACTCCATGCCAGACTCAGTCTTGCTCCCTTTTTCTCCGCTCTCAACTACACCTCCAGCACCATGCTCCTAGCCATGCTGATAGTGGACTATGCCTCTAAAACTGTAAGCCAGGCAGGCTGGGCTTGGTGGCACACACCTTTAATCCCAGCACTCGGGAGGCAGAGGCAGGTGGATCACTGTGAGTTCGAGGCCAGCCTGATCTACAAAGTGAGTCTAGGACAGGCAAGGCTAACACAGAGAGACTCTGTCTCAAAAAATAAAAAAAAACAAAAACAAAGAACTATAAGCCAGGCATGGTGATCATGAACTCACAGCAGCTGCAAGAATTAGCCCTGAGCCCATACAAGTAGGGCGCACCCCACCCAACCGTCAGCTAAGAACAAGAAAAGAGCTCATAGGGACCTTACGTCTTATTGGTGAAGTATTGGGCAACTGAAGATAGCGGGAGCAGGGGACAGAGTATCCAGTTGTGTCCCATAGGTGACCCTACCAGGTTATCTAATTGATGGTTCCATGGGGGTTGGTCCTGGATAAACTCTGTAGGAATAAAATAAAGCAAAATAGGCATAAATTTAGGAATAAGATATTTGTAGGAAAGAAGTGGGGTGAGAGGGAGAGAGACCTGAGGGGCATGAAGAAGAGCAACCAGAATGCATCACACACACACAGACACACACACACACATGCACGCACACACACACACACACATGCACACACACACATATTTGTCAATGAACAAAAATTATTAATTAAAAAGAGAGGCATGGTTTCCACTTCGGTTGCTGTCTTAATTTCTATTGTATTTCATTTCTTTATTGTGCCAGTCATGTGTTGCAAGCATGTCCATGGCACACATGAGATGGATTTGAGAGAAGTTTGGGAACTCAGTTCTCTCCTTCTACCACGTGGGGCCTGGAGTTTAGACTCAGGTTGTCAGGAACTGCTATCAACACCTCTACCTGCTGAGGCATCTTACTAGCCCCGTTTCCAATTTTGATCCATCATCTCCCTATCTTAGACACGCTGAAGCAGAGAGTCTGGAAATGAAGGTAAGTGATTCGTGTTTTGTTTTGTTTTTTTTTGTTTTTGTTTTGTTTTTGTTTTTGTTTTTTTTTAGTTTTTCAGGGTCTGTGATAGTCAGGCAGTTTGAGAAATCACTGTCATTGAGGGTGTGAAAGGAAATGGACAGCTAGCAGCATGGGATCAGTAAACAGTATGGCTTTCTACCCTACATCTGAGACACATCTTGCACCTTTCTACTTTACCCATAGGCTTTTATTGGTTGCTGAAACTAAGTAATGGCCACCTGCCTGGGCTCTCCTCCACCCATGCACCTGCGAAAAATGCATTATGTACTCAGGGTTCTGCCTGCATTTCCAACTTTACCACTCACATTGCAGATGAAAATATGTATCCTCCAATAAGTACCTACCTCTTTCTTGATGGGAAATAGCCATTAAAGTTTATCCAGTTGCATTGAAAGTAACATGCCCTCACTTCC